>NW_007251336.1:577141-615693 GCF_000164805.1 Carlito syrichta | reverse complement strand
GGCCGAGAGCAGCCACTGCACTCCAGTCTGGGTGACAGAGTGAGACTTCAACTCAAATAAATAAATAAATAAATAATAAATAAAAAATTAAGATACATATATGGACCTTATCTGAATCCTGATTCAAGCAAATTGTTTAAAAAAAAAACAACTCACACATATTTTTATATATATACACATACATGTGACAAAATTGAAGATACTTGAACACTAATCACATATTTTATATTAAGGTCTGACAATGTTTTAGAGGTGATCATGATTTATTATGTTTAAAAGGGGCCTTGACGTGCGTGGTGGCTCACATCTGTAATCCTAGCCCTTTGAGAGACTAAGGCAAGAGGACGGCTTGAGCCTAAGAGTTCAGGACCAGTCTAAGCACACACTGAGACTTCATCTCTACCAAAAAACAACATAATTAGTCGAGCATGGTGGTGTGCACCTGTAGTCCCAGCTACTTGGGAGGCTGAGGTAGAAGGATCACCTGAGCCCAGAAGGTTGAGGCTGCAGTGAGTTGTGATCATGCCACTGCACTCCAGCCTGGGTGACAGAGTGAGACCCTGACTCAAAAAGATAAAACTGAAAAAAAAAAAAAAAAAAAAAATGGAGGGCTTTATCTGTTAGGGATATATATACTATTGTATTCACAAATTAAATGAAATGATAACTAGAATTTCAAAATAACCTAGTTAGGGGCAAAGAGAGTAGGTAAGGGCGTAAAATAAAACATCAGTATGTGTTGGTAACTATTGAAGCTAAGTAATAGAAACTGAGAGATTTTTTTTAGTCCCTGCACTTTTTCATACATTTGAAATTCTAGATGATAAAAGTTTTTAAAAGGGGGAGAGACCTTGTAAGCTATGCTTTAGAGTTTGACCTGATCATATTTAACAAAGTCAATCTTAACCAGTTTAAGGAGTTTATATTTGATAAGGCTTAAAATAAGAAACTCTGTAGCATTTAGGGAAAGAAAGTGAGGTGTATTCCAGGAACACTGGTCTGGAATGCAGAATGAACTGTGAAGGAGAGAGACCAGAGTCAGGAAGTGCTGATAAGGGGCTTTTAGTAATCCTGGCAGCCAGATTACAGTGCATGCAATGAGAGAGAGAGAGTCAGAGGAATGACTAATACAATAAAAGATGACTCCAAGGATGTGACCCTGAGTTCATGGAACCTCGGTAATACTGTGAGAGACAGGAAAAATTAAAATGATAGGCTGATTTAAGGAGGGAGAAATAAATCAGGAATTATTTTTTAACATGTTGACTCTGAGATGACAGAACAGTAAAGTATTTCTAGGTCTCTCTGTGGTAGGAAATTCCCTGAAACCTTTTAACAAGGAGTAGAGATTGCTATGGTAAAGAGTAATGTGCTAGGAGTCACAAGACTGGGCTCTATTAGTGACCCTGACACAGGCCAGATAAAATTTTAGGCAAATCATGCTAAACCTCAGAAGTGTCAACTATAAAATAAGGAGGATGAACACTAGAAAATATCAATAGTGCCTTCCATATCTAACATTCTAAAGTGAAAATTCTCATTGATAACATCTACAAGATATTTTTAAAAATTCATTTAACAAATATTTTAGTACTCTCTTACAAAATACTATGCTGGACACTGTTTACAAAGGGAGATGGAGGATTAACACTTGGGCATAGGAAAAGAAAGGTAGATAGATTTTGAACTCACCAATACAGGAATGATAGTTTGACATCATGGAAATGAATGTGCTTATTGAAAAAGCACCAAGGCTGGGCATGGGGCTCACGCCTGTAATCCTAGTACTTTGGGTGGCCAAGGCAAGAGAACAGCGTGAGCCTATAAGTTCAAGACCAGCCTGGGCAATATAGCAAGTTCTCATCTCCACAAAAAAATGAAAAACTTAGCCAGAAGTGGTGGCAAACACCTGTAGTCCCAGTCACTTGGGAGGCTGAGGCAGAAGGATCACTTGAGCCGAGGAGTTCAAGGCTGCAGTGAGCTGTGATCGTGCCACTGCACTCCAACCTGGGCAGCAGAGTAAGACCCTGATGAACGGGAAGGGAAGGGGAAGGGGAGGGAAAAGGAAGAAAAGGAAGAGGGAGGGAGGAGAAAGCACCAAGAAAAGCAAAGGAACAAGAACTGAGCCTTAAAGACAGTTGGTAGCTAAGGATGCAGGAAAGAAACAGAAGCCACTGAAAGATGAGAATAAGCAGTTAGAAAAACAAGCTAGATAACTGGACCCCCCCAAAAAAAGTGAATTTTTTTTTTTTTTGAGTCGGAGTCTCACTCTGTCACCCAGACTGGAGTGCAGTGGCCGCTTCCGGCCACCGCAGCCTCAACCTGCTGGGCTTGGGCGATCCTTCTGACTCAGCCTTCCAAGTAACCAGAATTACAGGCATGCGCTACCACGCCCGGTTGATTTTTTTTTTAATTGTAGAGATGAGATCTCGCTGCCCAGGCGGGTCTCGAACCCGCGGGCTCAGGCAATCCACTCACCTCAGCCTTCCAAAGGCGCGGGATTACAGGCTGAGCCACCGAGCCCGGCTAAAAAAAGTGAATTTTAAGAAACAGAAGTCAAGGCCAAGAACAAGAGCTAAGAAAGGGCTATTAGATTTGCTAATACAGAGGTCTCAAAGAGCTTTAAATAAATTAATTTAAGCCAGACTTGGTGGCTCAGCCTGTAATCCCGCGCCTTTGGGAGGCTGAGGTGAGTGGATTGCCTGAGCCTGCGGATTCGAGACCCGCCTGGGCAACCTCATCTCTACAATAAATCAAAAATTAGCCGGGCGTGGTAGCACGCGCCTGTAATTCCAGCAACCCGGAAGGCTGAGGCGGAAGGATTGCCGGAGCCCAGCAGGTCGAGGCGGCAGTGGCCGGGAGCAGACAATGCACTCCAGTCTGGGTGACAGAGCGAGACTCCAACTCAAAAAATTATTTATTTATTTATTTATTTAGGTCCAAAACCAGGGCAACAAGAAATATGGGAGGAAAAATATACAAAACCTGATATTCTTTATGGAAGCATATGTACACAAACCCTAAAAGACTTATTGGCCTACAGATACTATGAAAAATGAGTTACCCTAAAGAGCTCACCAGATTTTCAAGCTTACTCTTCAGTACCAGGACCTCTTCCATTCACAGCTGCAGTTTTTTTTTTTTAGTTGGAGTCTTACTCTGTTGCCTAGGCTGGAGTGTAGCGGCACACTTCCGGCCACTACAACCTTGACCTGCTGGGCTCAGACGATCCTTCCACCTCAGTCTTCCAAGTAGCTGGAACTATTGGCATGTACTATCACACCCAGCTAATATTTTGATTTATTGTAGAGATGAGGTCTCACCATGTTGCCCAGGCTGGTCTTGAACCCGTGGGCTCAGGCAATCCTCTAGCCTCTGCCTCCCAAAGTGCTGGGATTATAAGCTTGAGCCACCATACCCAGCCGTACAGCTGCGTTTTTATACTACAAGTATACAAGTAGTATACTACAGTATACTGTTGTACTTCTACGCTCTCACTCTTGCAAAGACACAATCTTACTGAATTGTCAAAGGACGAATACCTCATAAGAAACATAGATGAATAAAAACAAGAAGAAAAAATAAACTACTCACAACACTCCTTCACCTCTTTGTTCTCCAATCACTACTTGCACCACTATTTTATATCGGTCAAATCCCATTTCTAGAAAGAAAAATAAGCAAGTTACTTATCAGCAAATACGTACTAAAATTACTTACTGAGGAAAAATCTGCCCAGAAATGGACATAAACATTCAATCCACAAGTACTTTATGAGTAATGATGGTAAGACTGGGAGTTAGAGAGATCTGAACACAGATTCTAACGATAAACTCACCAAGTGTATTACCTCAGACAAGTAATTTAACTTTTCAGTTTAAGTCTCCTTCATGAAATGGAAATATCATTACCTACCTCCGAGGGTTGTTGTAAGGTTAGATAAGATACAGTAATATTAAGCATGTACAAAAGTTCTGACACATAGTAGTCTCTCAATAAAACTTAGCCTCCTTCCTTTTTCCCCTGCTCTAAGTCAAGTACTGAGCTAGATCTTCAAGATACAGTGATAAATAACACACTATTCTTGCCTTAAATAACTCACAATAGTAAAGAACTCAATGGGAAATGGAAAAATGGAGTGAAAATGCAATATACTTATGCTTCAAGGAGTTGCTTATAAAAGGGCCGAGTGTCTGAGCCGAGTGTCTGAGCAACAATCAAAAATGACTAGAAAAGATTTCTCGGAGGATGTCATAGACAGTTAAGCTGGGTCTTGAAGGATGAGTTTAAGTTTGCTAGGTCAACTATGTCTCTCCATTTTATGGAAATGGAACAGCATGTGCAAACGCATGAGAAGCATGGGATCTCCAGGAAACTATAAGCTATTCGGTAAGGTAGAAAAGAGAAGAAATTAAGTTTCTGGAGTATAATGAGGTGATCACAACTCAGCACAACTCAGCTGCTTGCCCCAGCAACAAAACTGCTAAAGCAGCAAAATCCCGAAAATTCTCACAAACACCAAATCTGGAGAGAAGAAAACTAAATGAGTGTTTTTATCTTTCTACTTTTCTGGCCAGGGAATAGAAGAAAGAGGAGTGAAAAATAAAAAAGTGAAATGGGCAAAGCTGATACAGAGCCAACTGCCTTTTATGAACATATAGGTTCCAGGATTACATATGTAATAAACTGGGCAAACAACCTAAAGACTACAGACAACCTCTCATGTGGAACATGAACCCTAATTCAGGATATTCAGGATATTTAACAAAATCTTTGAAGACAGAGCTCATTTTGTTTGTTTTTGCGTCAAGGATTTCACTCTGTCGCAAGACTGGAATTCAATGGCACAAGCATGGCTCACCTCACCCTTGACCTCCTGGGCTCAGAGAATCTTTCCATCTCAGCCTCCTTAGTAGCTAGGACTATAGGCATGCATTATCACACCCAGTTACTTTTTGTATTTTTTTGTAGAGACCAGGTCTCGCTATGTTGCTAAGGTGGTCTCAGACTCCTGGGCTCAAGCAATCCTCTCCCCTGGGCCTCCCTAAGTTCTGGGATTATAGGTGTGAGCCACCACACCTGACCCCAAGTTATTTTTGACAAACACTGCATACAGTTCAGCTGAGTTTCCTCCTTTCTTTAACCAATCTTTAATGCTATAGAAGTGTGGTTAGAATAGTAATACCCAGTGCTTACATCACAGTTCTGAGGGGACAATAAAATAGTCCCAGATACGGTGGGAGAAGAACTTAAAAAGAAATCACCTGCACCACTGCAAAGCAATTATGATATACAGGCAGAGCAAAATGAAGCTGAATGGCAATATGCAAAGATGCACAAAAAACCAAACAAAAGAATAACAAGAAAGAAACAGTGTAAAAGACAAAAATATCTAACTTAGAAAATAATACAAATCAAGGAATAAAGAGCAGTTCCTCACAATATAGAACAACATAAGCTTACAAATTCAATAAAACAAAAACTCAATCAGGCTATAAAGCAACAGAAAGAGATGAAGAAGATCACAGCCCTAGGAAACAAACTGAATACCCAGACAACACCACTGCAGAACTAATAAATTCAAAATGGCAAGAGGCAAGACACAAATGAACATGGAATTACTGGCTTACGAGAAGCACAAGCAAGTTGGATGTGGTACTCTGTAATCCCAGCACT
The DNA here is from genome assembly GCF_000164805.1 of Carlito syrichta. Lineage (NCBI taxonomy): Eukaryota > Metazoa > Chordata > Mammalia > Primates > Tarsiidae > Carlito > Carlito syrichta. The sequence goes on along the minus strand of NW_007251336.1, from coordinate 610,017 downwards.
TTGGGAGGCAGAGGCAAGAGGATTGCCTGAGTCTAGGGGTTCGAGACCAGCCTAGGCAACTTGGGGAGACCTCGTCTCTACAATATATCAAAAAAATTAACCAGGCATGGTGGCAGATGCCTGTGGTTGCAGCTACTTGGAAGGCTGAGGTGGAAGGATCGCCTGAGCCTAAAAGGTTGAGGCTGTGGTGGCCGTGAGCATGCCATTGCCCTCCAGCTGGGCAACAGAGTGAGACTCCAACTCAAAAAAAATAAAAGGCAAGTACAGAGAAGAAAATAGCCATGCTATGTATTTCCATCATCCAGAATTAACTACTATGAACATATTAGCATTTTTGTTTTTAGATACACATTCATTACAAAAATTGAAACACTGTAGACAAATAAATAAAATGAGAAAAATCACCCCAAATGACACCATCCGTAAGTAATCATTAATATTAAGTGAATATCATAGCAGACTTCTCTTCTGTGTGTGTATATATAGATAAATGACAACAAAGGGGTACTATACCTAGTTCCCGTTGCCAGATAGTACTCCTTCTATATTTAAATGGATTGATTGCCCACTATTGAGTTATTTTACCATGTCGTTTCCATTGCTAAGTTCTTTGCTTTGGTTCAACTCTTAACATTATGAGATTTTGTTGTAAGTTTTTTTCGGGAAGGACTCATAAACGCTGTATTCTGTGGGTTCTTTCATGGTTGAGAATATTTGCCTTTAAAGTAGACTATACTATGGATAAATATAATATTTTTAAGGTAATAAGTTATTTTCTTGAATCTTGTATACTTTGATTCATTGTCTTCTGACATTGAATTTTACCTTGATCAAGTAATCTGAGGCCAGCTTGATGTTCTCTGCTTAAGGAATCCTAACCTTAACCTTTATGCTCAACAGTTTTTCTAGGATCTGGCATGGTACTGGGCATTTCACAGCTTCCAATCTTCAGATTTTTTTTTTTTTTCATATCAAGGAAGTTTTCTTATATCTCTAAATACATTTCTTGTTCCAATAGTGAACCAAATATTGATGCCAAATTCAAGACACCAAAAATTGTTATGTTGAATTATCTTTGTCTTCCAAATCTATTAGCTTTCCTCTGCCATAATTTCTTCATTTTTTTGACATTTACACAAAGATATTAAATAGAAACTGCCTTTAGGTAATATAATTTTAGCTAATTTTTAACCTACATGTACACTTTTCTGTATTGTCTAGTTTTATTACAATAAGCATGTATTACTCTTACAAAGATATGTTTTCCTCTCAAAAATGATACCTTTAAAAAAGAGCAGACAGAAATAAAAAACTTTCTTATAATACAACACACACACACACACACACACACCAGACAAAGAGAACATGGTAGGAAAAGCACAAAATACACTCTGCAGATGTAGAGTTTGGCAGGAGTGGAGGATTGAGTAAGATAAGTAGGGATTCAGCTGGCGACATAGACTGAGGACAGACAGTGAGGGCACTGAATGCCAGGCTAAGGAACTGATAGCTTAGTGGAAAAAAAAGGCAGGAGTAATGCAGGAAAGGCGTTCCTGTACCTCCTGGCCTTCCAAAACACTCAGACATCTTCAGCAGCTGTTCCCTACAATGTTTTATTTCACAGCTTTACTCTTTCCCACTATCTGCAAAAACCTACATGAGTAAAAGCCACCAAATAATTACAGAAGACTAGACACTGAAGAGAAATTTATCTTTAATAGAGTTCATAGCTTACGCCCCTTGTTTAAAGATGGGGAAAGAGGCAAACGGTTAAAGCTGAGTGTTTGAAGGGAAGAAGTCATTTCCAATCATCACCATGATTACCTTTTAATTTATCTTTAATGTTTTCTGACAAACATTTCGTGAGCTGAGGCGTTTCTTCCGGAGAATATTCAGCATTTGCCAGCTCTTCCTTGAGCACAGCATGGATACAGTCTTTAACGACAGAGGGCCTGAACCTAAATGAAACAATATGAGAACATCTCATCCGTAATTTAAAACCCCAGCTTACCTTCACCCCTCAACTTCTCCCAGCTTTCTGTCATTACTACCATTTAATTCTTCTCTTTCATATTTTAGTTACGAAAGTAATATAAAGAAATTAAGAAAACAAGACATAGCCTAAATTTATCTCTTCAGTCTGGGCCTATCCTGAACGTCAAACCAATATGTATTCCATATAGATGTTTAATAGGCAACTCAAACTTAATATAACCATACTGAGTTTCTGATATTCCTCTTGCCCCCAAAACTAGGACCTCCTGCAATCCTCCCCATCCCAGCCAATGGTAACTCCACTATTCCAGTTGCTCTATCCAAAAACCTTGGTGTCAGTTTCATTGGCGCTCAGAGCTGACATCCCCTTCATGAGCAAATCTTATCTTTCCTCCAAAATAATCTAAATTTTACCTTCAAAATAATCTAAAATCCACCACCCCACCACCCCATCCTGCTCATTACCATTACCTCTTGCTTGAATTACAAGGGCCTCCTAGCAAGTCTCTCTGTGTCTGCCTGTGCTCCTATGTCCTGTTTCCAACACAGCAGCTAGACTGACCCTGCTGAAATAAATATCAGTTCATGATACTCCTCTATTGAAAATGCCCCCAAATGTTCCCCATCTCACTCAGAGTAAAGGCCAATATCCTCACTGTGATTTGTATATACCTAACCCTCTACCCCTCTACAACTTCAAATCTCTCTCTCTCTCTTTTCTCACAAGTTGGAGTCTCACTCTGTCACCCAGGCTGGAGTGCATTGGCATGCTCACAGCCATCGCAGCCTCAAACTGCTGGGCTCAGACAATCCTTCCGCCTCAGCCTTCCAAGTAGCTGCACGCTTGGTTAATTTTTTGATTTATTGTAGAGATGAGGTCTCGTCAATTTGCCCACTGGTCTCAAACCCGTAGGCTCAGGCAATCCTCTCACCTCAGCCTCCCAAAATGCTGGGATTATAGGTGTGAGCCACCGCACCCAGCCCCAAATTGCTCTCTTACCATATCACTTCATAGCTCCCTTCCTGGCACTTGTTACTCTCTGATACACTATATACTCCACTTATGTATTTCTCTTATTTTTTGTTCTTTAACCCTGCTAGACACAAGCTCCAGGAAGGCAGGAATTTTTGTCTGTTTTGTTTGCTGTTAGAACCCTGTTTCCTAGAACAATGCCCAGCAAATAGACAGTAAATATTTTTTAAAGGAATGGATTATTGAAGAATGAAGACAGAGAAGAGTCTCTCCTGATGTCACCACCCTAACTACACCACTATTACAACATGCAGTTCCTTTTATGGGCTATATATTCTATCAGTTGATTTGTCTATCAGGTGCAAGTTTACTAAAATGTTTCCAGGACTACTGTCCCCTCATTACTTCCCACCCCCATTACTTTTCAACAGTATTTCCTTTGTGCTCTTGCCTGCTGATTCTCACAGATGAACTTTATAATCATCATCAAATTACCAAGATTTGATCTGTTCAAAATAGGGTCTTACTAACAAATATACTGTATCTGCCTCTTTTCTTATACCCTTCAATCCTCAGTAAAATGTTAAAGTTTTCTTCAAATAAATCACACATAAGCTCATAGAATTATTCTTATATAATATATATTTATGGCTAATCTTGCCCTGCATTGTTTTACAACAGAAACATGACTGAATGAAGTGTGGTGACATGATCACGGGTCACCACAGCCTCAGCCTCCTGGACTCAAATGATCCTTCCACCTTAGCCTCCCCAGTAGGTGGGACTACCGGTGATTGCCACCATGCATGGCTAATTTTTATATTTTTTGTAGAGACAAGGTCTCACTATGTTCCCTAGGCTGATCTTGAACTTCTAGGCTCAAGCAATCCTCCTGCCTCAGCCTCTCAAAGTGCTAGGATTACAGGTGTAAGCCACCACGCCCAGCAACTGAGACCTTTCTACCAAGATAATTGAACATACTTTTTTCTGTGTTTATTTTCCCCAAGAGAAAAATACGGTATTAATTTTTTTTAAAAGTCAGAGTCTCACTCTGTAGCCCAGGCCGGAGGGCAATGGCACGCTCACAGCCTCTGCAGCCTAGACCTGCAGGGATCAGATGATCCTTCTGCTTCAGCCTTCCAAGTAGCTGGAACTACAGGCGTTCACCACCACGCCCGACTAATTTTTTATTTATTGTAGGGACGAGGTCTTGCTATGTTGCCCAGGCTGGTCTCCAACCTGTGGGCTCAGGCAAGCCTCTCACCTCCGCTTCCCAAAGTGCTGGGATTACAGGCGTGAGCCACCGCGCCCTGTCATTTAGAACCTTTTACCAAGATAACTGAACATACCTTTTTCTGTGCTTATTTTTCCCCAGAGAAAACCCTGTATGAAATTTTTTTTATCACGTAATAACCAAAGTTCCTGGTTTCCAGGACTTGCCAAAGATCAGATTCAGCAATCCGGTTTCAAACAAGAGAGGAGGGGCTTGGACAATCTTTTTTTTTTTTTTTTTCAGTCTTTTCTTTTTTCGTATAATGATAAAGTTAGTGATGGATCCTACAGACCTAGCTGACTGCCCTCTGCCCTAGACTGTGCGCCTTCCGGCAAGGTTTCGGTGCGGCTGTCTAAGGGCCTCTGGATGCCACCTGTGACTCGCTGTGATTCGCTTGCTTTCTGCCTCTCTACCTATCTCCTTTCCTAAACGCGCACGTCCTGGGCTTCCTAGAGCCAACCATTCCCAGATGAAGGCGCGCCCAGCGCCCAAACACTGCAACGGTGAGTCAGATCTCCTGCTGCCCCCTGCAGCCGGAGCGGAGCCGGACCTCGTCAGGCTGCACAGTTCCTCCCATCTCCTCCCCGCCCAGGCCCCGCCCCGTCCTCCGGCCCCGCCCCGCCCCGCCCCGCCCCGGCCCCGCTCCGGCCTCCGGGCCCCCGACCCCGCCCCGGACCCCGGACCCCGCCCCTCCCTGCCCAGCCCATCCCCAGCTTTCTCCTTTGCTGATGCCCCGGCTCGCGGGCGAGCTGTGTCCATCCGACCAGCACTCGCTAGGTCGCCCAGGCCACGTCCCATCCAGTACCCGCCTTTGCTGAAAAACAGGCCGCAGAATATAGGTGGTCTCGGCCTCTCCCGCGCTCTTCTCAGTCTCAGGCACCCCGTTGCCCACAGAGAAGGGCGCGTCAGCCGACGTGGCCATGGCCAGGGCTTCTCGTAATGAAGGCCTGGAGGGTTGCGGCTGAGGCTCGGAGCCCAAAGCCGTCGCCAGGCAACAGGGCCGCCCTGGACCCTCACGTGACGTCCGCGCTCTCCGCGGAGCTGCCCGCCCGCCTCTGCGCCTGCGCACCGGCTGCTGGGCGGGAGCTGGCCGAGGTGGCGTGGCCAGAGCCTCCGTCAAGATTGGCGCATCTCTGTCGGGTCTACAAAGCACTTTGGCAAGCCTCTAGCTCTTATTAACCGCGTTACAATCTTAGGAAATAGACACGGGACCTAACGCTCATAGAGTTTAGGTAACGTGACCAAAGATACGCAGCTGGTGAGGGCAGGGTCCTGACTCTAATCACGGGCTCTTCAGACTCGGGTCCGCTAGTCAAATCCAGCATTCTTTCTGTTTTTATACGGCTATGACCTAAAAACAGGTTTTACATTTTTGAGTGATTGAAAAAATAAAAAGAATATTTTGTGACACGTGAAAATTGACACTTGAGTACCATAAATATTTATTGGAAGTCAACAATGCTCATTTACATATTGTTTTTGGTTACTTTTGTGCTATATAGGCCGAATTGAGTACTTAGAACAGAGTCCCTATAAGCTTTCAAAGCCTAAAATATTATATAACCCTTTACAGGAAAAACTCGCAGAGCTCTGCTCCAATCTGCACATGCCAGCTTGCAGCACCTCACATGCACCTGTTAAAATAAAAAATTCAGAGCAGACTTGGTTCTCTGCTAATAAGCACTAGTCCTTGGTCCTGTTTTAAAAGACTGTTGTATCTTGGACTCTACCAGTTTCAAAAACTATGGTCAGGTGCGGTGGCTTGTGCCTGTAGCCTCAGCTACTCAGGAGAATGATACGGAAGGATCAGTTGAGCCCAGGAGTTTGAGGCTTCAGTGAGCTATGATTGAGCCACTGCACTTCAGCCTGGGCAACAGAGTGACACCCCGTCTATTAAAAAATACAAAGAAGAGAACATCCTCCAGTATTCATCTAGGCTTCTTTTGGTAACCTTCAACCTAAGCTCCAAAAATTTTATAAGATGCAAAAGGAGTCCTTTCTATAAATATATACCTTCACAAGCTTCAGTAGAGACTATTCCGGTATTGCCTGGATTGGTTTCCCTGACTCCAACAAACTACCCCAGCCTGACCTTCCCAGTCCACCTTTGGGTGGCCTACCCACAGTGGTTTACCTTAAAATCTTCCGATGACTCACTGTTGTCTCCTCAGCATTCACTCATCTTTGCTTATAAATAAGGCCCTTCCTGGTGTGGCTGGTTTGCTAAGCCTTCTTCCCAGCACAGGTCGCTGGTCAAATTTGGGCCTGTGCAGAAGCCATAGGCCCAGGTGCCCACTCTGCACCAGCTCAGTGCTGCCTCAACTGTGCCCTCTTTAGCTGCCCCTTGGCTTGGCAGCACCAGCCCCACCTCAGGCTGGGGTCGTGCATTTCCAGACCAGCCTAGACTGTACCTGGCATGGAAGTCCAGCGACTTTTAGGAACAGATAGTGTTCTTTTCATCAGTCATAAGAAATCATAACCCTAAGAAGCAGACTTTCCCTCACCCTTTGTGATTTTCTCATATATGTTTCTCTTATCCTATCCACAGCAGTCCAGCAAAAAACAATACCCCATGCATGATTCAATTCAACAAACATGTTATAATGCCATCTGTGCTAGGAGCTAGTGATACAAAATGAATAAAACTCAAGTCTTGCCCTAAAGAATGAATAGATTTGGCTGGGGTGCAACAAACCAAACTCATTATTACTAAATAAAGTGCCACTTGCTATAACAGAGTAGAAAGAAGGTGGTACAGAAACAAAGGGAGACACTGAATTGCATACCTCAATTATAGAATTATGTAAAGCTATTTACCCATGAAACAGAGTTAAAATGTTTTAGCAGAAGCTGTGGTCTTTAATAGTTCTCTACCCTTGCAATTTTCCTTAGAGTAATGCCTGCTTTTTTCCCCCAAATTTTAAAAATTTGAAACAATCTCATACTTGTTGCAAGCTGCAAGTATAGTACAAAGAAGGTTTTTTCCTAAACCTTTTGAGAGTACAGTTTTCCCTCCATATTCAAGGGGGACTGGTTTCAGGACCGCCTCCCTCCCCCCATTCCCAAAGACACCAAAATTCAAGGATGCTCAAGTCCCTGATATTAAATGGTGTAGTATCATCATATAACCTACATCCTCCCATATACTTTAAATCTTCTCTAGGTTACTTATAATACCTAATGCAATGTAAATGCTATGCAAATAATTGCTATACTGTATTTTTAAAATATTTTTTCCCCAAATATTTTTGATCCATGGTTGGTTGAATCTGCAGATGCAGAACCCACAAATATGGAGGACCAACTGTATATTGCTAAGTTCATCACCCTCAATGCTTTCATGTATCTCCTGCAAACAAGGACATTCTCCTACTTAACAAGACTGCAACCATCAAAACCAGGAAATTAACACAGATACATTACTGCCACCTAATCTTCAGACCTACTCGGAGATCTCCAACTGTCCCAGTTGTTCCATAGTAAAAGAACTCAGTTCATGAGCATGTGCTGCATAAACTGAGTTGTCATACCTCTATACTCTCCTGAACCATAATGCCAGATGTTATGTTTGTTAGAAATGTCCTTTGTCCAAACTCAAAGCTGAATGACAGCCTATTCTGGAGATAGGCCTACTGTCTCTGAGCTGAATTATGAACAAGGAAACATTCTCTTCATTCCAGGTTTGATATTCAGGATGATATTCAAGAAGGCACACACAAAGTAAGAGACAGATTTTCTTCTTAACAAAATGTTTACTTAACACCATCCCGTTGAACAGATTAGTATAAGCCCCTCTGTCCAGCATAGTAGTTGGAAGCCAAACCAGGAGCCAGATGTAGCTTTTATTTGAGGGGGCAGGGGGCATAGGGTGAAAACCTATCCCAAATGTGAGGTGGTCCTGGGACATAGGCAGAAGGAAGGGGATGCGGGTGCCCTCTGGAATCCCACAGAGAGCAACCAAAAGCCAGGTGTGGACGGTCAAAGGCCCCATGGTAGAATGAATGCAGAACTTCCTGTCCTCACTCCTCTCCTATCCCCTCCTCATTTCCTCTCTCCTCTCCTCTCCTCTCCTCACCTTTTTCTTCCTCTCTTCTCCTTTTCTCTCTGCTTCCCAATGCCTTTCAAAGGCCCTTCTCCCCACATCCAGGACCCTAATCGTGAGGAGAGAAGATAAATGAGCTGTTCTAGCAGATCAGAGTGTCTCTAGGAGTCAGGGATATTGCACCTTCACCCAATGACACTGCACTTCAGGATCTCAGACTTCACCTCAAACTCTCATTTTCAACCTTGTGCACTTTGAGATCTGGGGATGTCAGCAGCCAACTGTAGGAGGATCACCCTGCGTGTGCAGAATCTGAAGAAGAGAATGACTGGCCTCGCTGGGGCAGGGGATGGGGACATTGTCCTTCGAAGCCCTGTCAGGTTCTACACTAACATGAGATTCTCGAAAGGATGGAGACAAGAGTCAACCATCCACAATTATCTTAGTGCCAAGGACTGACCTCTCACCCTGGGGCCCTGTTGACCCATCAAAATAGGGCTGAGCCAGGATGGGACTTGTGGGCCTGGTGTGTGTGAGTGTTCATGCATCTGTGATCGGTGTGCACGTGCCTAACATGTCCAGAACTAGATAGAAATTATCTTTACATTCTCCGTTAGTTGTATGGAGGTGTCTATACCTTTCTCCTGCAGGAGAAACTTCTATGTATCAGGCACAACCTAGCCATGACCCCGAAACTAAATCAGCCAACAGGGAAATGTGTTACAAACACAGGCAATGCTCTGGATACTGTATGCAGGAATACGATGTGGTGCCTGGACTTTGGGACTCCCTGCCTGCTGAAGATGTTTTGCCTCCTTCTGTCTCTGTCAGGTCTATCTGTCCACCTTCCCCACCTGGACAGGCCCTTGGACCAGCAGCTCTGGAGAGAAAGGGTGAGGTTGTGTTTGAAGGGACCCAACTCCTGCAGGCTCTTCTAGTTTGACTGTTGATGACAGAACCATGCCGTGAGCCCTGGGGACAGAGGAGCTGCTGTGTCCTGGAGGCCTTCAGTGCTTTGGCAGCTCCTCCGTGGCCTGGGACAGTGCTGGGATGGAGCTGGGATCCAGGGAACAGAGGAAGGGAAACAGTAGGACTTGGGGCCCAAATTCCCCTGCTGGCTTTGTCCACTCTGTGGCAAACGGAGCTTGAAGTTCTCGAACTCATTTCCTGTGCCTGCCCACCACCTCTTCTCTTGCCAGTATCCATCTTCCTGGTTCTTCCCAGGCTTCTTCTGCCTGCCTTGGGTTCTTCCTGTCCCTTGCATCAGACTTTCCCCCAGCATCTCCTTCATCCCACTCTGACTCTTCTCACCACCCAGCACCATACCCTGACCAAAGACCCTAAAGTGGGGAAACAGGAGGCCTCTGCTTTCCGGGTTCCATGTTAGAAGCAGCCGTGGCATCACAGTCTTCCACCACACTAGCCCGTGTCTCCCCTCCATGCCTTTGAGTATGCTGTTCCCTCTGCTGGGAAACCCTTTCTTCCCTCTCTGCTGGTCTAACTCTCTAAAGTATCAGCTCAGGCACAACCGAGGCCTTCCCCGATCTCTCCGAGGCCCTCTCCCAGGAGGTCCAAGCTCTCGTTACACCTGTGCTGAGCTCTCTTGTGGCATTTGATGCTCCAGTCATTAGTAGATGTGTTTGTTTCCCTGACCTGATGATGGGTGCTTCAGTGGAAAGGCAGAGTCCAAGGGCAAAGATCATGTCTTGGTTACCTTCGGATCTGCGGCATGCATGGCACAGTTGGGACTCGGGATATACTATTTGTTGAACTCTACTGAACACTAATGAAAAGAACGTTGGTGTGTTAGTCTGCTAGGACCGCCATAACAGAATACACAGACTGGGTCGCTGAAACAACAGAAATTTATTTTCTCACAGTTCTGGAGCCTACAAGTCCGAGATCAAGGTGCTGGCAAGTTTGGTTTCTCCTGAGGCCTTTCCCCTTGACTTGCAGATGGTTACCTTCTTGCTGTGGCCTCACATGGCCTTTTTCTCTGAGCTCATGCACAGAAATCTGGTATTTCTTCCTCTTTTTATAAGTATTTCTGTCCTATCTGATTAGGGTCCCACCCTTATGACCTCATTTAATCTTAATTACTGCCTTAAAGGTTCTATCTCCAAATAGTCACATTGAGGGTTAGGACTTCAACCTGTGCATTTTGAGGAAACATAATTCAGTCCATAACAATGAGTGAACTTGAATTTAGGAGATGGGGGTTGGGTGCTGACTTTACCTTAACCTCACTGCGTGCTTTGGGGTAGCACGCCCATTATCCTCTGGGAGCCTCAACTTCTCTGTCACATGTGGCCAGTTCTATGACATTATCAGGAGGCAGAAATGAGATCATGACTGGATATATATTTTTTTGAGCTCGAGTCTCACTCTATCACCCAGGCTGGAGTGCAGTGGCATTCTCACAGCCACCCCAGCGTCGACCTGCTGGGCTCCAGAGATCCTTCTGCCTCAGCCTTCCAAGTAGCTGGAACAACAGGTACGTGCTACCACGCCCGGCTAACTTTTTTATTTATTGTAGAGATGAGGTCTCACCAAGTTGCCCGGGCTGGTCTTGAACCCGTGGGCTCAGGCAATCTACTCTCCTTGGCCTCCCAAAGTGCTGGGATTACAGGCTGAGCCACTGAGTCCGGCCTGGAGGATATTTTATGGACTATCAGTTCCTACACAATTCTAATAACCTAATTATTTCTTCTAGTAATGTATCGCCTTGAGGTTTATGATGTACTTTAAAAGCATTATATCATTCATCCTAAACGCAATGAATTTTGATGTTGTTGTTATTTTAATATTTGTTTACTTATTTATTTATCTTTTTTTAGAGACAGGCTCTCACTGTGTCATCCAAGCTGGAGTGCAATGACACAATCACGGCTTCCCCCATCCTCCACCTCATGGACTCAAGCTGTCCTTCCACCACAGCCTCCCAAATAGCTGGGACTACAGATGCACACCACCACACCTGGCTAATTTTCATTGTTATTGTTACTACACAGATACCTAAAAGAGAAGTTTGTTTATAATTCAAGCCCATTACTTGCAGAAAGGGTTTTTGGTAGCTTATGATGAAAACACCCATGCGTGAAAGGGCGTTGCCTTTCACTTCTCACAGAGGCTGCAGAAAAGGCCCAGGAAGCTGTTGATGAAATGAATGACCACCAGGAGAAGCTGGAGCAGGCTGACGCACAGAAGGGCCGAGAAGAAGGACACATGCCAAACAACAGCTTTGGAGGGCTCCAGGCAGACGGAGTTCCAGAGTGAATGGTCATACAAATAATTTCTGTTCCAAAAAACAAGGAGACCAAGAATTGGGGAATAAGTAATGAAAGTCAAACAACCCCCAAAAAAAGCTGGGGTCTCTTCTGGTCAGTCACAAGACTGGACTCGTGAGGGTAACTGCTACTGCTGCATTTGTAATTTTCTGAGTGTCAGAGGAACAAGATGCTAGAATGTAAGACCCAAGGGAGTGTGTGGTCCATCTGACCCTGTCTGCCCACCCCCTCTCTGTCTCTGAAAAAAGACTGAAAATTCAAGTCTACATCCATTTACCTGTTATGCAGGTCTTTGAATGGGTAACCATATTTCCAAGCTTGTGTTTGATTGAAGGATGAGACATCAAACATACAAAAAGGACCATCTTTCAGAGCTACTCCAGAAGTGATGAAGCAAATTAAGGCTCCAAGTAAAGCCAGGCCACTTGACAACAGGGCCGTAAGCACCTGCAGAGGGAGGGAAGAAACAGTGCACTGAGATGAGGTTGTGGTCGCGGCTGGATGCCTTGTGGGGCGAGCCAGTTGAGTCTAACTTCTCTGGCTCTCAGGCTTTCTCACATCCGGTCACAGGGACAACTCTCCATGACACCTTATTTAAAGCACAACCCAAGGTGAGGTGGCTGATGAGAGGTTCCTGGGTGGAACCAAGAAAGACTGGGAGAGAAAGGGCTGAGAATGGGAAACAGAGACCTAGAGCTCTCTGACTTAGCAGGCTCTTCTGAGTGTCCTAGCAAATTGGCATCAAAAACCTTTGCACACAGACTACAGCGATGCAGCCTCTGAGTTAAAGGGGCAGGGTCATTATCGCATGCCCACCTCTGACTCTTTTAAGGAAAAGCTCTACTTTTAAAAGTTACAAGCTCCCAATTCTGATTTCTCTTCCTCAAATCAAGCATAAAAGGAAAGAAGGAAGAAGGAAGGAAGAAAGGAAAGGAGGGAGAGAGGGAGGGAGGGACGAAAGAAAAGAGGGAAGGAAGGAGGAAGGGAAGAAGGGAAGGAAGGAAGAGAAACAGAAAGAGGAGAGAGTGTACAACTGCAGCTCAACTCTGGAAGGACTCCAGTTCTGTCATTGTGTTTTTCCAATCAAGAGTTCCTTTGGTTACTAGTCTGTGTTCTATTATTTCTCTCCCAGAAGACAACAATGGATTTCTTTCCTCAGCAGGTTTCTTGTCTGCTTCCATATTGGCTTCTTTCTTAGGGTCCTGGGGATTTTTTTTTTCTCCCTCTCAAAGAATACATACATATTGTTAAAATTTGAATAAAACCTATCTAGAGGTTTTCTGTAGAGTCATAGAGTAATTTTCCCACTGCTGTCAACCTGGTTGAGAGCTGGGGAGGCATCAGAGGAAGGTGTGTAGTAAGTTTTGACTCTGAGTTAAAAGATTCAGTGGAAGGCTGAGGCGGAAGGATTGCCAGAGCCCAGCAGGTGGACGCTGGGGTGGTCGTGAGCATGCCACTGCATTTCAGTCTGGGTGATGGAGTGAGACTCCAACCCAAAAAAAAGAAAAAAAAAGATTCAATATGAATTAGTTGCCATAAGCCTGGGACAGTAGTTCTCCAAAAGTGGTCCCTGACCTGGCAGAACTTGCTAGTAATGTAAATTCTTCTGTTCCACCCCAGATCTCCTGAATCAGAAACTCTGGGGATGGAGCCCAGCAATCTGTGTTTTAGCAAGCCCTGTAGGTGACTCTAATGTGCATTCAGATTTAAGAACTACTCGACTAGGGGAAAACCAGACAGACTATGAATGAAATGTACTGGTGTTTATATTTCTTTATTTAACATGTGAATCTGAGTCAGTGGGGTTCCCAATATGTGGGCCGCAGACATCAGGGCAGGCTGTGGAGTTACTTAAGGAGGCCACAAATTCATGTCTGAGACTGTATGCAGCATATCATTATATGTGTGTGTGTCTGTGTGCGTGTGCGCGAGTGCATGTGTGTATAAAGAAAGAGAGAGAAACAGAGAATTTTAAACTTACACAGTTGCTGCTATAATTAATCAAGTATAAATACACAAATTTGCTGGGCTCAGTGGCTCAGCCTGTGAGTGGATCGCCTGAGCCCGCAGGTTCGAGACCCACCTGGGCAGCGAGACCTCATCTCTACAATAAATCAAAAATATCAGCCGGGCGTGGTAGCACATGCCTGTAATTCCGGCTACTCGGAAGGCTGAGGCGGAAGGATCGCCGGAGCCCAGCAAGTCGAGGCTGCGGTGGCCGGGAGCGGCCACTGCACTCCAGTCTGAGCGACAGAGTGAGACTCCAACTCAAAAAATAAAAAAATTTTTAAAAACCCACAAATTTATTCTGGGCCCTCAGTTTCATTATCTGTAAAATGGAGATTAGAATCCAGTGATTAGATCATCTCTGGAAAATCTTCCTGTTCTAAGAAAACATTAGTTCAAATAGCCAGGAAATTTTCCATCAATGACACATGATTACAATGTGCATAAATGATTTATTGTCCATATTGTTCAATAGGCTAAAAAAAATAACAGTTCCTCACATTTGTATTGACATGCAAATGTGATTCACTAAGCACTTACCCCCCTTTCTTGATTAGCTCCCGTTTTACAGATAAGGACCTGAAGTTGAAGAGGTTAAGCAACTTGCCCGAGAGCTTAGAGTATTAAGGGGGCATGATCAGGCCAGGCTTGGTGGCTCAGCCTGTAATTCCATGCTTTGGGAGGCCGAGGTGAGTGGACTGCCTGAGCCAGCGGGTTCATGACCCGCCTGGGCCACTTGGCAAGACCTCATCTCTACAATAAATCAAAAATTGGCCGGGCGTGGTAGCGTGCGCCTGTAGTTCCAGTTACTTGGAAGGCTGAGGCGGAAGGATCACCGGAGCCCAGTAGGTCAAGGCTGCGGTGGCCGGGAGCATGCCACTGCACTCCAGTCTGGACAACAGAGTGAGACTCCAACTCAAAAAAAAGGCGGGGGGGTGTCATGATCAAGACCTGACTTAAAGCCTCAAGATCAAAATTGCCTCTTGACCACTCTGCCTCTAGAGTAATAGCATGTGGAATCATTTTCAGTGTTAGAAAAGTAGAATCTGGTGCTTACATTTAGACAGAGCCCACTCTTACTGAAGCAGCCATTTTTCCAGCCCATCAAGGAGATGAGAATAGCTGCAGTGAGTACCTGGAGAGAAAAGAAGAATGTTAAGAAGAGATTGGGGAATTTACTTTTCCAGCCGTTTCTAGCGGCTACCCATAACTGTTGAAATAGAGTGGTTGAGCACCTCACGTGGGCTCAATTGTCCTACTGGCTTTGACAGTTGGGGCCCACTTTGGGATGATTAGCCTGATCTACCCCTGTGGACACTAACTTTCACACCTAGCTTGCATACTGCCAAGCTAAAATCCAGCTAGTCTTCTTATCCCTTGGAGCTTCTATGAACCCAGAACCAGCTTGTTAGAATAAGCTGTTCTTGCAAGGAATCAAAACACTCCTCCTCCACCACCTTCCTCTTCCACGCCTGGAGACACTTTGGGAGTTCACACCCAGGGTAACCCAGACACTCACCATGACACCTCCTCCCCAGAGGCCAGAGCCCAACATGGCATGTCTACCAATGAGGCCCCTCAACAGGTAGGTAACATCCCAATTAGGAAAGAGGAGTGCCATGTTGGCCCCAGCAGCAAACAGGGCTGCAGTCCCGAGACTCAACCCCAAGATGCGGGAGCAAGTCCGTGAGCATGCCAACACGCAGGGAGAGGACAGCATCCTGAAACAGATGGAAAGAGAGTCATGGCAGGACTGCTGCTGGGAGTATGGGGTAGAAAGCATGGGTGGTGGGGGAAACAGGCTACAGAAACTGTCATCTTACAGGGTCAGATCAAGGAGAACCAAGGAACTTGTTGAAAAACTCTGCCCCTTATAAATCTTTCCCATTTAACAGGATGTACTTGCTTCGTTTTCTGCTAACCCCTGCTCACACATACACACTTCATATCCCATCATATTTTGCTTGAGCCTCTATTACAGTGGTTACTTCTATTTGGCAAAGAAAACAAAATTTTAAAGATGTCATCATGATGTCCACTCTTACCACGTATAGTCAGCATTCTAAGGAGATCCTATTCAGCGCAATAAGGAAATAAAAGAAGCAACATTGTCATTATTCACAGATAATATATCATATATATGCAAAAAATCCTAAGGAGTCTGTCAAAAAGTTACTGGAACTAGTAGGTGAACTTAGCAAGATTAAAGTAATATACAAACATTCTATTGTATTTCTATACACAAGTAATGACAAATTGAAGATTAAAATTAAAATAATACCATTTACAATAGCATAAAGTATAAATACTTACAGATAAATCTAACAAAATATGTGCAAGACCAATATACTAAGAACTACAAAGCACTGATAAAAAATATGAATGAAGATCTAAGTAAATGGAGACATATACCATGTTCATGGACCAGAAGACTTAATATCATTGACATGTCAATTCTCCCTAAATTGATGCAGAGATTCAAAGCAATCTCCATCAAAATCCTAGCAGAATTTTGTTGTAGAAACTGACAACCTTAATTTAAATTTATATGCAAATGCAAAAGACCTAGATTAGCCAAGACAATTTTGAAAAAGAACAAAGTTGGGGAACTTACATTGTTCAAGACTCATTATAAAGTTACAGTAATTAAGATAATGAAGTCATGACATGAAAAAACATATAGACTACTGGAACAGACTAGAGAGTACAGAAAAATACCTATGTATATGATAAATGATAAATGGTTTTTGGAAAGGTGTATGAGGGGGACCCAAAAAACTTGAATTTATTTATAAAAATGTGTGTATTTATTCTTACATGTTTGAACTTCAGTCACCTACAAGGTACTTTCCATTCTATGCAATATACCCATAAAGAGACTTTTTCCACTGCTAAAAACAGATTTTTTTTTTTGGAGTTGGAGTCTCACTCCATACCCCAGGCTGGAGTGCAGCATGCTCACGGCCACCCCAGCGTCAACCTGCTGAGTTCCGGCTATCCTTCTGCCTCAGCCTTCCAAGTAGCCGGAACTACAGGCGCATGCTACCACACCTGGCTCATTTTTGGATTTATTGTAGAGACAAGGTCTCACCATGTTGCCCAGGCTGGTTTGGAACCCGTGGGCTCAAGCAATCCACTTGCCTCGCTTCCCAAAGTGCTGGGATTACAGGCTGAGCCTCCGAGCCCAGCCTTCAACAGATTTTGAGCTCATGAATTTTGATACCTTTTAAGTGCTTCTGCCGTTCTTTGTCTCACCTCTTTCATATCAGCAAAATATTTCCTTTTGAGTACTTTTTCATCTGGAGAAACAAAAAAATAGTTGCTTGGGGCGAAATTGGGTAAATAGGGAGGGTGGGGTATGGGGGTCATGCTGGTTTTGGTCAAAACCTGCTGAATACTCAGCACGTGTGGGCAGATGCATTTGTAAATCACTCATCATGAAATGGGCAAACACGTTGAACGAATCTTCAGAAGAAATTCACTGAACCCAAGCACAGCTTCTCACAACAATGCTAGCTGGTACACTGATGTTGATAGATTTCCGGAACACTAACCTCTAACCTAGTGGGGGAAACCTGTATTACAAGTGCCCCGCCCTCCTAAAAAGTAATTCTGGTTTGTTGGGGGTCTCCCCTCATAATTCTGTGGAAAAAGGATAGTATCTTCCACAAATGGTGCTGGAACAACACATATGCAAAACAAAAAATTTTACCTTGATTATTTATACTATATTCAAAAATTAACTTGAAATACATCATACACCTAAAAACTTTCTAAAAATTTTAGAAGAAAACAAAGGGGAAAATTGCTGGGACCATGGGTTAGACAAAGGTTTCTTAATAAACAACAAAAAATACAATGTGTAAAAAATGACAAATTAGACTACTTAAAAATTATAAATGTGCTCTTCAAAAGAAGCCATTAAGAAAATGAGACGACAAACTACAGATTGGGAGAAAATATTTACAATACATACTTTGTGAAATGTACAGAAATGTGAATACACTTTTTTTTTTTTTTTTTGAGTTGGAGTCTCACTCTGTCACCCAGACTGGAGTGCAGTGGCCACTCCCGGCCACTTGCAGCCTCGACCTGCTGGCCTCCAGCGATCCTTCTGCCTCAGCCTTCCAAGTAGCTGGAACTACAGGCACGCACTACCACGCCCAGCTAATTTTTGATTTTATTGTAGAGATGAGGTCTCACCAAGTTGCCCAGGCGGGCCTCGAACCCGTGGGCTCAGGCAATCCACTCACCTCAGCCTCCCAAAGTGCTGGGATTACAGGCTGAGCCACCGAGCCCGGCTACATACACATTTGACAAAGGACTTGTATCTAAAAATATATAAAGAACTCTTAAAACACTATAATAAGAAGACAAACAGTTGAATTAAAAATGGGAAAAGATTTGATAGATGCTTTGTTTCATCTCACAAAAGAAGATATATGCATGACAACCGAGAACATGAAAAGATGCTCAATGTTATTAACAAAGGGAAATACAAATTAAAACCAAAATGAGATACTAATATGCACCCACTGGAATTGTTACAATTAAAAACATGGAACTACACCAAGTGTTGTCAAGGATATTGACCAACTAAACCCCTCATACATCACTGGTGCCCTCATACAATGCAAATGGTACAGCCACTTTGGAAAGTAGCTTGGCAGTGTCTTCTAAAGTTAAACATTCACTTACCAAATGTAAGTGATTCTATGTCTACATGTTTATCCAAGAGAAATGAAAACACATGCCCACACAAACACTAGTATTTGAATGTCCATAGCAGCTTTATTTATAGTAACTAAAAATTAGAAATATGAAACAACTCAAATGTCCATCAACAGATGAATAGATAAACAAGATATGGTATATACATACAATTGTGTATCATTCAGTCATAAAAAGAAATGAAGTTCTGATGCATGGTACAACATGTGTGAAACTTGAAAACACTATGCTAAACGAAGGTACTATGTTAAGCCAGACACTGAAGGACATGTATTGTATGATTCCACTTATATGAAATATTCAGAACTGGCAAGTTTGAAGAGACAGAAAGTAGATTAAAGGTTATCAGGGACTAAGAGGAGGGGAGAATGGGAAGTTATTGTTTCATGCTGACAAGTGATGAAAACTTTGGAAATAGAAAATGGTGATTGTTGCACAATATTGCAAATGGAAATAATACCACTGAATTGTACACTTTAAAATGGTTAAAATGACAAATTTTATATTATATAAACTACCACAATAAAAAAACAAATTAAAAAATTAGAAATAACCCAATGTTCATCAGTAGGTGAATAGACAAATTGTATTACATCCATACAATTGAGTGCTACTACCCAACAGTAAAAATAAGTAAATTACTAATACACATAACAGGAACAAATCTCAAAAAAATTATGGAAGTGAAAGAAGCCAGAAACTAATGATTACTCTCTGTCTGGTCCTATACATGTGAAATTCTAGAAGGGGCAAAACTAGTAACAGAAAACAGATCAGTAGTTGCCAGGTGTTGGGCATGGGAGAGAAGATGAATATAAGGGTATAAAGATACTTTTTGAGGTGAGGCATATTCTATATCTAGATTCTGGTGGTGAATAAATAACTGTATGCATTGATGAAATTCATCAAACTGTACAATTAAAATGTGTGAACTTTATTGAATTTACTTATATACCAATAAACCTGATTAAAAATTAAATATCATATCTAGATAAATTATAACATGCTTCCTCTACTTCTTTTCTTATCTCCTTTCTCCCTTTTATATTTTCACTGATATGTGAACTTTTTGTTGTTTTTATAAAGTGTGCAATTAAGGTCAGGTGCGGTGGCTCATGCCTATAATCCCTGCACTTTGGGAGGCCAAGGTAAGAGGATTGCCTGAGCCCATGAGTTTGAGACCAGCCTGGGCAACTTGGCAAGCCCTCATCTCCACAATAAATCAAGATAAATTAACCAGGTGCAATGGTGCATGCCTGTAGTTCCAGCTATTTGGAAGGCTGAAGCAGAAGGATCGCCTGAGCCTAGGAGGTCGAGGCTGCAGTGGCCTTGAGCGTGCCATTGTACTCTACCCTGGGTGACAGTGAGACTAACTCAAAAAAAAATTTTTTTAATAAAAATAATAATAAAGTGTGCATTAAAATAGGACTAGTAATATGTGGATAGATCCACAGACACAGCATCCCCAGGAAGTGATCCATTCCCACTTTGTAGTTCAGTTACTGTTTGTCCCCCTTAAGACTGTTGACATTCTTCTATAATATGTTGCTTTACATTAATCAGAAATATGAAGCCAGGTTTGGTAGCTCAGCCCGTAATCCCGCACTTTGGGAGGCTGAGGTGAGTGGATTGCCTGAGCCCGCGGGTTCGAGACCCACCGGGGCAACTTGGCGAGACCTCATCTCTACAATAAATCAAAAAATTAGCTGGGCGTGGTAGCGTGTGCATGTAGTTCCAGCTACTTGGAAGGCTATGGCGGAAGGATCACCGGAGCCCAGCAGGTCTTGGCTGCGGTGGGTGTGAGCATGACACTGCACTCCAGTCCGGGTAACAGAGTGAGACTCCAACTCAAAAAAAAAAAAAAAAAAAATCAGAAATGTGAAAATGCGGGTCTCGCACATTTTTGCCCTCCTGGCACCCAGAGCCCAAGATGCTCTCTTCATTTCTCTTTCTCTCTCTCTCTGTCTATATATATATATATATACACACACACACACACACACATATATATAATACATATGTAATGTATGATAATGTGCATACACACACACCCATAGAGTAGCACCTTTTTATTTTCAGGGGATATTTCCAAGACGCCCCAGTGAATGCCCAGATAAGCCCACCATAAGTCAAAAGTATATTAAGTTGAATAGGCATTGAATGCTGGCAACACAGCCGATAGTCTCAGACTTACAATGGTTTGACTTTACAATTTTTTTACTTTACAATGGTAAGAAAGTGACATGCATACAGTAGAAAACATAACCCTATCATAAGTTAGTTGTAAGGAGCTCCTTGACTTATGTTGAGGTTAAGTTCCTATAAACCATCACAAAGTTGGAAAATTTTTAAGTTGAGCCGTTAAAAGTCTGGGACCTCTGTACTGTTTTTCCCTATGCAAACATACATATGATAACATTTAATTTATAAATTAGGCACTGGAAGAGATTGACAACAATAATAATGAAATAGGACAATTATAAGTGATATAATAAAAGTTATGTAAATGTGGTCTGTCTCAAAGTATCTTACCATGTGTGATATTTTCTGACCACAGTTGACCAAGAGTAACTGAAACCTCAGAAAGCAAAACTGAGGATAAGAAGGAACTACTGTATATAATAACATACACAGTGAGATATTTCAGAGTGTAAAGAATTAAATATAAGGTATAATATATATTTGTACTTGTAACTTGTGTGGGATACAAGGGAGACTAAAAAAAAAAACCCTGAAATTTATTAAAAATTGTGTAATTATTCTCACATGCTTAAACTTCAATCACCTTCAAAGTATTCTCTATTTGATGCAATATGCGTATTGAGACACTTTTTCCACTGCTCAATATGGTTTCTGAACTTGTCAATTTTGATGCCTTTTAGTGTTTCTGTCGTTTTTTTTTCACCTCTTCCACATGGCAAAATGCTTCCCTTTGAGGACTTTTTTCATCCAGGTAAATAAGAAGTCTCTTGGGGCAAGGTCAGGTGAATAGGGAGTGTGGGGCAAGGGGGTCATGCCGTTTTTGGTTCAAAACTGCTGAACACTCAGTGCAGTGTGGGCAGGTATGTCATCATGGTAGAAGAACCAGTCACCTGTTTGCCACAACTTGGGAAGTTTCTTCGCAAATGGTCATGTAACCTTCTCAAATATTCCAGATTAAAACTGGACGACTGTTTGATCTGGAAGAACAGATTCAGAGTGCACTACAAGGGGCAGGCCCTCCAAAAGATAATTCTGTTTTTTGGGAGGAGGGAGGTCCCCTGGTAATTAAACAATATTCATGTAAATGCAACTAATTTTAAAAATAGGCCATTACCAATACTATCACTGAGGCCTCAGGTATGCCATTTCCAATTCTATACCACCTTCCTGGACTCTTTTCTCAGGAATGACAATTCCATATTTTGTTTTTATCATACTTTTTTTTTTTTTTTTTTTTTTGAGTTGGGGTCTCACCCCATCACCCAGGCTGGAGTGCAGTGGCATGCTCACGGCCACCCCGGCATTGACCTGCTGAGCTCTGGCGATACTTCCACCTCAGGCTTCCAAGTAGCCAGAACCACAGGTGCATGCTACCACACCCAGCTAAGTTTTTTGTTTATTGTAGAGATGAGGTCTCACCATGTTGCCCAGGCTGGACTCAAACCCGTGGGCTCAGCCAATCTTCACACCTAAGCCCCCCAAAGAGCTGGGATTACAGGCTTGAGCCACCACACCTGGCCTATCATACCTTCTTAAAAGTTTTACAATTTAGGAACTCAACTTTTTTGTGAAAACTTGATTAGCCTAGCGTTTTCTACTTATCCAGATTGCAGCTCACGGTAAAGAGACGAGTGACAGTCACAGCAAGTGGGGAGAGGATGGGCTTTGACCCCAACTCCCTTACCCTCACCCCCTCAGCGGTGGGTGACCTCTGCTTCTTCTCACCTCAGAACTTATCTCCCGCCCCTCCCCCAACAGGGAACTTCCTGCTGCAACTCTCATGTTTTGGGGTGAGGAGTTGCCTTTGCCTCATTCCTTCCCTCTCCTTGGGGCATTAGCCCTCTGATTCGTGCCTCTCCCAGCGAATAGAATAACTTGTCCCAGACGAAAGAAGTCCAGGCCAAGAAGAAAGGGGCATATGGGGAAAGTTGGGGCTGGGATACAAAGGAACAGTGTCCCTTACCCCAGAGGTCCAAGGCCTGGAGGGAAGGGTGGGGGTCAGCACTCAGGAGGGCAGGTGTGTGTCTCTTCCCTCCTCACCCCTCCACCTGCGCCCAGCTGGCTGTCCGTGGAGGCCTCTTTTCCTGAAATCAGCCTCCTTGCACTAGTTGCTCAGGTCCTCAGTCAGGGTGAGGAGCCCGTCCTGCTGCCAGGTGACAGGGC
The DNA here is from genome assembly GCF_000164805.1 of Carlito syrichta. Lineage (NCBI taxonomy): Eukaryota > Metazoa > Chordata > Mammalia > Primates > Tarsiidae > Carlito > Carlito syrichta. The sequence continues at coordinate 587,344 of NW_007251336.1, read as the reverse complement.
ACCTACAGGACAATGAATGGCCCTTCCCACGGTCTGTCGATCCTGTTGTGAGGCCGGTGCACGTCTGGGCAGCCTCCCTCACCAGACTGTCCCATCATTCAGTGCAGGGCTCTGTGTGTGTTTCTGTGTTGAGGTGAATGAACCATTAGCAAGGGTGTCAGCAAGCCACAACTTTAACTCACTCTCCCCTCAGATGACTGACAGGAGCCCAAATAAGGACTGTGGTGTGGTTGGCCTTTCAAGCGCGTGCTCTAGACCACTAGGCCAGGAGACGCTTTCCTTCAGGAATGCCTTCAGCGCCTTCAAATCAAACCACCGGTGCATAAGGCCTGTCTAGACACAGAGCAACAAAATCAACCTCTCTGACAATCTCTTTCATGGAAATTTTTTCTACAGGAAAGTCTTAGAAGGGAAAATTAAAATGACGAACACGTAGAGGGAAAACTTGGGCGTGGCCTCGTAGATGAGAGGAATTCAGATAATCCTAGCTGTCTGCTAACCTTAAACACACTTCCTGTGCTGACCTAGGAGGCTGTGGCTTCATTTGAATTTCACTTCCTCTTCCTGACTTTGTTACCCTAGAAATTACAATGTTTTGAGAAATGCTTCCAAAAATGTGAGCCAAGAGACTAGCAGAGAGGTTGGCTGATCTGATATCCGAAGAGACAAAGAGGATCGGAGGGTAAGATTTTAAAACCAGGCTGTAGAGGAGGCCCTTACCTGAGATCCTGCTGTGTGAACAAATCCTCAGCTAAGTGTCAGGGAAACGATAGAAGGGATTGGCTAAAGTATATGGAGGAAGAGGCAGCAAATTCTCTGTGGGCCTCGTTACCGCCCTTACCACCTAGCCAGCCTTTTCTTTCATTTCTTCATCAGTCAGATACTTATTAAGGGACTACAACCTGCCAGGCAGGGATACAAGTATAAGACACAGTCCCTTTTCTTGAGGAACTAGCGGGAACACAGCCAAGGCAAAAAGCGATTGTAATGAAGTGTGATAAGTACCAAGAAGAGGTGTCTAACAGAAGGCATGAGGAACACTCACAGAGGCACCTAATCCTAGCCTGCAGAAGCAAGGCAAAGGCTCCTGGAGGAAGTGCTCTCCAAGCTAAAACTTGACTAACAATGAGGCATTAAACCGGGAAAAGTATTCTAGGCATGTACAAAGACCTGAAGTCAACAGATAGAGTCCGGTGAAAGAAGTTGACTGAATTGCCTGAAGTCACACAGCCCTCAAGTGGCAGAGCCAGGGCTGAAGGGTGTGCTCTTAACCTCTAGGCTGTACTGTTCCCTGGCCAGACCCTTTCATCTCTGCTTACCTGCATCTGGTGGCAAGGATCAGGAAGGGAGGGAAAGAACCTGGAGAAGGGCTCCCTCTTCAGAGTGGGCCGTCACTCCTGCAGCCCCAGCTAGGACTCCTGCAGGGGCAGACCTGAAGGTTCCTTTTTTCAGGACTCTTTCCAGGAGGGCCAGGGAGGCTCTCTATATATGTAGAGGTCACCCAGATGTGTCAGTGTGTGCGTGTGTGTGTGTGTGTGTGTGTGTGTGTGTGTGTGTGTGTGTGTGTGGGCACCACTGCCCACAGGCCTCCATTCCTCTTGGAGAGCCTCTCCTGATGACCCAGCCTCTGCTCATTTTCATGTGATTCTAAGAAAGGAAACAGGAGACATGGCCTCATGAGTCACTGAATGCACCAGGAGAAACACTTCACCCTCCGTTCTTCCCCAAGCAACAATACTTTCCCACATACCAGCTGTACCTGGCCTTCACCCCTCAAAGAATTTGGGCTCTTCGGAAGAACAGCGCCAAGCAGAGCAGCCACCATTTCCCCCTTGTCATTCTCCCCTCTTTGTCCTTGGCTGACTGGCTGTGTTACATGGTTCCTGTAGTAGACTTTCTCACTTTTTTGTTCAAGGCCTAGGTCACCATCATCCTATACCAGTGGCACCAAACTATTGAGCATTTTGTGGTGCTTTCTGCACGGGAGAGAAACTCTTTGGACAGGGCCCTAGTCAAGATCCAGTTCAAATATCCCCAGGAAATCTTCTCTGATTTTTTCACTCAGTTAGGCACCTGTTCCTCTGTGCTCCCGTGGCATTTTTTTAAAAATGTAGAGATTACATACATCCAGTGAAATGCACATATATTAATGATAAGATTTCATGAAGTTTTACATGTACACCCAGATGAACCAACACACACATCAAGTAAAGGACATCTCCAAACCCCCAGAAGACTTCCGTGTGTTTCTTCCCATCCTTATCTTTTGTCCTCAGTGTTAGTTTTCATTTCAGCTTTGATCATCATTGATCAGTTTTTGGCTGTACTTGAATTTCATAAAAATGAAATCATAGTATCTCTTTTGTGTTCTATCTGTGAGATTCATTCATCATGTAATATATTCTTTTTTATTGCTGAGTATTATTACATTGTATGACTATATTACATTTCATTCTACTCCTAAAATTTTCAATTTTTGCTTGTTATAAATAATGCTGCTATGAATATTCTTATACATATCTTTTGAAGGAACTCTGCACTAGTTTTCTATTGGAATACTGAGTAAGACTGTATCATAGGGTAGGTGAATGTTTCATTTTGGTAGATATTGCCAAACAGATTTCCAAAGTGGCCCTACCACCCTCCCACCAGCAGTATGTGAGAATTTCAGTTTCTCTACATTCTCACAAACATTTTTAATTTTAGGCATTGTGGTGGGTGTTTAGTGGTATCTTCTTGTAGTTTTCATTTGCATTTTTCTAGTGAGTAAGCCCCTTCTCCTACACTTATTAGCCTTTTTGAAAAGTTCCTGTTCATGTCTTTTGCCCTTTTTTTTTTGAGTTGGAGTCTCACTCCATCATCTAGGCTGAAGTACAGTGGCACACTCACGGCCACCCCAGCGTTGATCTACTGGGTTCCGGCGAGCCTTTCACCTCAGCCTTCCAGGTAGCCAGAACTAAAGGTGCGCGCTACCATGCCCAGTTAATTTTTTGATTTATTGTAGAGATGAAGTCTCACCAAGTTGCCTGGGCTTGTCTTGAACCCACAGGCTCAGGCAATTCACTCACCTCGGCCTCCCAAAGTGCTGGGATTACAGGTTGAGCCACTGAGTCCGGCCTTTTACCCATTTTATTGGTTATTTTTATTTCTTATTGGTTTGTAGGAGTTCATTATAATTCCAGGTATAAGACCTTTGTCAGGTATATATATTGTGAGTACTTTTTTCTAGTCTGTGGCTTGACTTTTCCTTCTCTTTTGAGGAAGAGAAGTTATTGATTTTAACTAAGTTCCATTTATCAATCTTTTCCTTTATGGCCAATACTTTTTGTGTCCTGTTTAAGAAATCTTTGCCTACTTCCCACTGCATTTTGGTTTACCTGTGTTGTTTATACGCCTCTTGCTCCACAACAGTGAGATGCTTTAGGACAGAGGTTGTACCTTATTCTGCTCTGTATACCCTAAACCTCACATAGAGCTTGGAACATGGTAGGAGTTCAAGAATCACTGGAATCAATTCACAAACTGGATATAGTAACACACATAGTCTCTTTGCAGAGATTTTACTTCCAGTGATAAAAACAAACACACAGACACACAAACAAAAATCACCAAGAAAATCCTTAATGCACATAAATTAGAAGGGATAATTATAACTGGCTATAACAGCTGGATTCTTTTAAACTCTACATGAACTAATTCTACGAGATCTGACAATTTCGTGAACACATCCTAGAGAAAGTACTACATACCTCATTGCTGAATATCACTACAGTCACCTTCGAAGTACTCCCTTTGGGAAGTTATGCACTGATGCCAGCGCCTAGTCCACCCGTCAAGGCAATTTTGGAACTCTTTTTCTGGAATGGCCAACAGAGCTGTTGTCATATTACCCTTGATGTCCTGAATGTCATCAAAATGTCTTCCTTTCAATATTTCCTTTATCTTTGGGTAAAGAAAAAAGATCAAGTGAGTAGGGAGGGTGTTCCAATATCATTATTTGTTTACTGGCTAAAAACTCCCTCACAGACAGTGCTGTGTGAACTGGTGCATTGTCATGATGCAAGAGCCCCTCTCCTCCAGGGCCATTTTTGCACACACCTTTCTCGTGCCAAGATTTTATTTATTTTTTTAAATTGGAGTCTCACTCTGTCACCCAGGCTGGAGGGCAGTGGCACACACTCTTGGTCACTGCAGCCTCGACCTGCTGGGCTCAGGTGATACTTCTGCCTTCCAAGTAGCTGAAATTATAGGCATGTGTCACCACACCCAGCTAATTTTTTTTTTTTGAGTGGGAGTCTCACTCTGTCACCCAGACTGGAGTGCAGTGGCCGCTCCCGGCCACCGCAGCCTCTACCTGCTGAGCTCCGGCAATCCTTCTGCCTCAGCCTTCCAAGTAGCCGGAACTACAGGCACGCGCTACCACACCTGGCTAATTTTTTTTTAATTTATTGTAGAGATGAGGTCTCACCAAGTTGCCCAGGCGGGTCTCGAACCCGCGGGCTCAGGCAATCCACTCACCTCAGCCTCCCAACGTGTGGGATTACAGGCTGAGCCACCGAGCCCAGCTTAATTTTTTTTTAATTGTAGAGAAGAGGTCAAGTCAAGTTGCCCAGGCTGGTCTCAAACCCATGGGCTCAGGCAATCCTCTCACTTTGGCCTCCCAAAGTGCTGAGATTATAGGCATGAGCCACTGTACATGGTTGTGCCAAGGTTTTCAATTAAGATTTTCCTGTTTCTCTATCAATGTTTATTTGGTCTGCTATGCTTCTCACAGCCTATGATTCTGATGCACAATTCAACAAATTTTTGCAATGTTTTCATCAGTTCTGCTTGTTACTGGCCATCCTGACCTCACCTCTTTCATCAGTGACAGTTTCTCTCCCCTCAGAAAAACGTTTAATCCATGTGTACACTACTGTTTTCTTCGTGGCATTATCCCCATAAACTTGGACTAACATGATCCTGATTTCACTTCCAATCTTGCCAAGTTTAACAAGAAATTTAATGTTTGTCCATTGCTCTAATTCAAGCTCTGATATTCTTGCGATGGCACACAAAAACATGCAAAAACAATAATGAATGCCACTCAGCAAACCACCACCATACATCAATACGAACACAGCTGTGAGACGCTGATATACCAAGGCTATGAATCCTTACTGAGTTGTTTGTACAGTGCTGCCAATTTAAGAGCATGGTGGCAAGTTTGCAAATTTAATTGTCAACCCGTGTATGTAAGAATTTCTATGTATGTGCATGTACATAAACCTCAAACTTCAGCTGGTAAACAACTATTGAAAAGTTCATCAGATAGAATCCAGTTTTCATTTTCATTGTAAAGAGTAATCATTTAGGCCGAGTGTGGTGGCTTAAGCCTGTAATCCTAGCACTTTGGGAGGCCGAGGTGAGGGGACTGCTTGAGCAACTTGGCGAGACCTCGTCTCTACAATAAATGAAAAAATTAGCCGGGCGTAGTAGCGTGAGCCTATAGTTCCAGCTACTTGGAAGGCTGAGGTGGAAGGATCGCCGGAGCCCAGCAGGTCAATGCTGGGGCGGCCACGAGCGTGCCACTGCACTCCAGCCTGAGTGACGGAGTGAGACTCCAATTCGAAAAAAAAAAAAAGTAATCGTTTAGAGCTTAAGCAAATTGTGTCTTCCCAGAGACTAAATCTTTCTTTTTCTTTTTTTAAAGAGAGAGTTGGGAGTTGGTTGCCCAGGCTGGAGTATAGTGGTGTGATCACAGCTCACTGCAATCTCAAACTCCTAGGTTCAAGTGATCCTCCTGCTTTAGCCTCCCAAATAGCTAGGACTACAGGTGCATGACACCATACCCAGCTAATCTTCTTTCATTTTTTAGCAGAGATGAGGTCTCACTATGTTACCTAGGCTGGAAAGAACGGAGTTTTGACAGAATATATGAGACTGAGGACTCACAAAACTTTGCAAGAGGAGGAAAGAAGAAACATGTGTTCACCTTATAAAACACACAAACCATTTCAATGGACCTTTCTAACAGACCTAGAGCAAGCAAGGAAAGTGTTAGGTCAGCTTAATTATGCAGATAAAGAGATCATGGCCCAGAGGAATCCGACCTACTCAGAATAACTTGAATGAAGTGAAGCTTGGGGAAATGATCAATCCTGTATCACCTGCCTACACTCTACGCAGTCCCGCACATTAACACGGGAGGTATGTTTTTCCCAGCCCAAATTCCAACCAAAGCAGTTTTTTTTTTGGAGGCGGTACTGTGGTGCTTTGACCCCTAAAAGACCTGGGTCTCAACACCTGCCATCGATAGCGATCAGCTGTGTGGAACTCTGGGTTGTTTACTGAGGCTCAGTAATCACCTGAACCTCACTCAGTTTACTCATTTATAAAGTGATGCTCACCTCACATGTTTATTTTGATAATCAAATAAGATGCAAAAGGCCTAGAGTGGGTTAGTTTTCTCCTTCTGTCCTTGGATCTCAGCTTAGCAAAAGAGATTTTATATGCAGTGTCTGTTAGAACCTCTCATATTCAGACTGTGGAATAACTGAATGGCTGATATTGCCAGATATAATTCAGATTTTTAGATGGTATCTCTGTTCCCAATCCAGTGGTTTGTCTAACAGTGGACACTGTCATCTGGATATCATTAAAATGGTGCTTGTGGAACAAAGGAAAGGTTGGAATTTGTCTTTAATCCCTTAAAGTGCCAAACTTAAGTGGGACTGACAATGCCTGCTGTAGTTCTTTGTTCCATAGGGTTAACTTGTGACGATTCATTCAATGATTAATCTTACCAGCAAGACATTTAAGAATCACATACTTGCAATACATAGGTTTACCAAGACTAGCAGGAGGTCAATTTTTTCACTTCTCTGTGGTGAGCCTTATATGGAAAGACGCCTAGTCACTGCCATGAAAGAACCAAAGCATTGCCTTTCGACATATGTGTAAATAATCTTATAGTTTGACCGGGCGCAGTGACTCATGCTTGCAATCCCAGCACTTTGGGAGGTGGAGGCGAGAGGATTGCTTGAGCCCAGGGGTTTAAGACCAGCCTGGGCAACTTAGCGAGACTTTGTCTCTGCAATAAATCAAAAAATTAGCTGGGTGTGGTGGTGTGCGCCTGTATTTCCAGCTACTTGGAAGGCTGAGGTGGTGTGTGCCTGTATTTCCAGCTACTTGGAAGGATCATCTGAGCACAGCAGGTTGAGGCTGCGGTGTCACTGCACTCCAACCTGGGTGACAGAGTAAGACTCTCACTTAAAAAAAAATTATTGTACAAGGCAAGACTTCGTACAATAAATTTAATCATCTTATAGTTTAGCTCTATCGGAGACATAGCTACTTGTTACTTTGTTGGTGGTATTCCTAGGGAGGAGTAAATGAGAGTCTGAGGTCACAAATTATGCATGGGACCTGGAGTGGGAAAATAAGTATTGCCATAAAAGGATTCCTAAGGCTGGAAGGCTTGGGAGAGCAGACTAGACACATGTTCCATTCTGGGGGATATTGTGGGACCTAGAGGCAGATTTAAGCAAGGAATAGAGGAAGTTGAGGAAATGGAATTCACTGGTGGAAGGGAAAGGGAAAAGATGAAACAGCAAGACAATCAGGACAGCTGTTTTCCTGTCTTCCTCAGGTAAGAGTGGCAGGACTCGGGCTCCTGTGGGTGGGCTCCACGCTACAAGAAGCGCTGACAGGAGAGCACATGCTCTTTAATTGAAGGGAGGGAAAAAGAGGAAGGTATGTTGAAAGAGCTGCCATTTATATCAGAGCACTGCAGAGGAAGTTTTGGGGTTTTTTTTTCCTTCATTAGTGTAAAAATATTGCAAACTTCAACCCGCTCAAACTAAACTCCCGTTTCCAACATTGCAGTGAAGCTGTTCTTGGTCTCAAACAACTTCATGTGTCTAATGAACATTTTTTCACTCTTTTTTTCTTGAGTCAGTCTCACTCTGCCGCACAGGCTGGAATGCAGTGGCACGCTCACGGCCACTGCAGCCTCAACCTACTGGGCTCAGGTGATCCTTCCTCCTCAGCCTTCCAAGTAGCTGGAACCGCAGGCACCACCACACTCGGCTAAGTTTTTGATTTATTGTAGAGATGAAGTCTTGCCAAGTTGCCCAGGCTGGTCTTGAACTCCTGAGCTCAGGCAATCCTCTCATCTCTGCCCTCCAAAGTGCTGGGATTATGGTCATGAGCCACCGCACCCAGTCTTCACTGTCCTTTTTACTTGATGCTTAGGCAGCATTAGTCAGAGCTGGTCACTTCAACCTACTTGAACATTCTCTCGTTCCCTTGACACTCCATGCTGGCATTTCTCCTTTCACTGGCTGCACCTCCTTGGCAGGGTCTCTTGATGGTGGTGGGTTCTGATCTCTCTTCTTTAACTCTCTCCCTAAGTGACCTCATTCTCATAATGCTAGACCCCATGTAGAATGCTAACAATGTCTCAAATCCCTAACTCCAATCCCTCTCTCCCCCAAGCTTCAGACTCACACATCCAGCTTCCTATACCACAGCTAGAGTTGGAAGTCTCAAGGTTCACACATCTGAAATGACTCCCATCCACCAAACCTGTTGGGTCTGCCTCAGCAACGGTATCACTACTTAACTACCCACCAGAAACTGGAGTCATTCTTGATTTCCTTTGCTTTCATTTCCCCATATTCAATCCAATATCAGGTCCTTTACTCTCTCCCTTCAAAACGCACATGATATGCACATTGTCCATTGTCACTACTCTATCCCAAGTGACCTGTTTTTTCATCTTGATCATTACAAGTCTCTCTGGGGCTTTTCCAACTCACTCTCCACATAGTGACTTCTCTTTGCACTCAGTATACCCAAGCTCCTTACCTTTGCTCACTACATGCCAAATGGCCTTCTCCAAACACCTCAAAGACATCAAGCACCTTTCTGCTCCATGGCCTTTGTGTTTGTTGTTCTGCTTGAAAGTTTTCCTCCTACTGTGTGCACAGACCACCTTCCTTTCATCCTTCAAGTCTCAGCCTAAAAGTTAACTCAACATCCTATTTAAAGCATCATTCTCAGCCGGGCTCGGTGGCTCAGCCTGTAATCCCGTGAGTGGATTGCCTGAGCCCCCGGGTTCGAGACCCGCCTGGGCAACTTGGCAAGCCTTATCTCTACAATAAATAAAAAAATCAGCCGGGCACGGTAGCGTGTACCTGTGATTCCGGCTACTCTGAAGGCTGAGGTTGAAGGATCGCCGGAGCCAAGCAGGTCGAGGCTGTGGTGGCCGGGAATGGCCACTGCACTCCAGTCTGGGCGACAGGGTGAGACTCCAACTCAAAAAAAATAAAAAGCATCATTCTCTACTGGCTCCTTTTCTATCATTTGTTCCTACTTCTTGAATCAAGTCTGTATTTTTTCATGGATGCGTATTGTCTGTATTCCTAAGAGAAAGTTTCTCAAGGGCAGGGACTGTGTCTCTTGCTCATCATCGCAACCTAATTATGTGGCACACAGTGAGGCTGAAGCACGGGGACACAGGACAGTTTCACAGGAGGAGGAGGAGGGGGAAGAACACAAACTGTTTACCGAGGGAACTGTGAGATAAGCAGTGGCCCCAATTTCTTTATATTACACAATATACTCATCTCTCCTGGCTTTTTCCCTATTAATGTAGTAATTATCTTCCCTTCACTTGTTTAAGCTGAATCCTTATTAGCCATTAGCAATTATCTCTGGTCTAAAAGGCTAGACATTTGAATTGCCCAAATATGTCAAATACAGAATCATACTTTCCTAATGAAGCTAGCCAACCCCATGTTTTCACAATTCAACCAACATTTACAGAGTATTTACCATACATGTCAATATAGTAGCAAGAGCAGAGAAAAAGCAGAAAAAACCACACTTGATGATGGAACTACAAATGAACCTCTGTCAATAAATACTAAGTGTCCTAAATATGAGACTATGAGGGTAAGTGTTTGGAAACTAAACTGCGTTAACAAAGTAATATGCAGAATCTCGTCTTGCAAAAACAATGACAAAAAAGTAATACTGAAAAGTTTTTGTTTTTTATTTCCAAGATCAAATATTACAACAGGACATTTACATGTATTTATAAAAAAATGCAGCAGTTGAATTTATAGATCAGAGGTTTCCTTGAGTTTGGTCCCTCTCTCAGCACAGTGAGCTGATGTCTTTAAAAGACTTATCGTCCCACTCCCCTCCCTCCCCCGC
>NW_007251336.1:554838-577091 GCF_000164805.1 Carlito syrichta | reverse complement strand
TCCCCAGCTCAAGTTGCAGTATTCATATAAAGCAACTGGGTACAACACAGCAAGAATATTCACAATTTGGTACAGCCAAAACCAGAGGACCACCAAGTGAGCGCAAGATCCTCATTCTGATAGTATTTACCTATAGACTAGCATATCTATAGATATACCACACCCACTTATCTAGGATTCCCCTGGCTTTAGAGCAAGCGGAAGTTCCATTGAGTCTTAGCCAGCAGTTTCGGCTCTGCTTTACTTAACGGCATGTTTTTCTCTTACAAGTTTAAATGTTCTACCGCCTCCATGTGTCTTCAAATTTAAGGTTTTCCCTAGCACCTTTATTATCACTTACTAGATATACAAGAGGGTCTCTAATGTGCCTTGAACAAATAAATTTAGTAGATGGTCCAGTCGCCACTTGCTCATTAGTCCCAGAGATTTCTTCCCACGGTTGGGAAGAGCTGCAGGAACAAATGATATCTCCTAGCACCATGGGATTAAAGACCCAGAACACTGATAACTCTACGCACATTTTAGGAAGCACCTGCCAAAAACACTACAATAGGAGCACTGTCTCTGCCTGTTAGCTTCTTTGATTCAATAACAATGTTATATTACAGATTATATTTAGAGCCTGTCCTGCATTAAGAATGCAAATCTCAGTAAGACCCCCACCCTGTCCAGAATAAGCTGAGTACACAGGATTTCAGGGAATCTCTAAATACTGTTAGGAACCGCTTTATAAAACACTTTAAAGCAAATACCCCAAGTTGACTTCACTCAAGTCCCCAACCCACCCTCATCCCTAGCCCCAAACAAATTTCATTCCTTGATTAACCTCTCTCAATAAGATGGGATGTGAGGTTTGGGAAATGGCATGAAAAACGTTTAAAAACACAAGTAATGAAGACATGCCAGAATTGGACATCCCAGATGATTCAAAATGCATTGTTCAAACTGAACTCATACACGGCATGCACAGAACCTACAAACACTCCTAAGAGTTTCTGTGGAACAATGAATACCTACTTGAAAAAGAACTTGAAGGGTTTAAAAAAAAAGAAACTAGGTGCGTAGAAGTTGTTAACCATCAAAAGGAAAATCGTTCTGGAAGAAGATTCTTAGAGGAGTGAAGAAAATTATTGTCTAACAGATTCATGCCAAAACTTGGATGGAAGGCTCTCAAAGTCTACGTATCATGTTAGCATCAACTGATACTCATTTCTCTATATCTAAGACTAGGAGATTATCTCACAGCTTTACTGTTTCCCAGGAGTGTTTTAAATAGCCTTTCCAAACTGAAGGGACAAATCTAGGAAAATAACAAGGCCCAAGTCCCCAACAGCGAAGATAAACAACCCCTACTACAACCCTGCTAGTCATTAACTGGAAAGTGGATGTCACATACTACCTTTCACTCCAATGAGCAGGAAAAGGGGGATTTTTCTGGTGGCAATGGTCACTCCACGTGAGGTTTAACTTCCAGGGCAATAGGTTGTAAAAAGTTATTGTTAAAAACATATGATTAGTGTCATAAACCTATTTATATTTTGAATCACACCATTTATTTTATTAACATTTTCAATAAGAACACAAAAGTCTTGAGAAATGCATACTATAAAATCATTTTGTTGAAAATAGCAAGGTATCCAACTGAGTACCAACAGTCTAATGTGACTAACTTAAAATAGATCCTAGTGACATGCACTATAAAGCCAGCTATTTTGAAAGGGGGAAAAAAAGCAAAATGGCAGAGAATATCTCCAGATCAAGCATCTCTCCCTTATCAGTTAAGATTTTCATACCGTATCTAAGAAAAAAACAAACTAAAAAGATTTTAAAGAAGGGAGAATTCAATTTCAGGTCAGAATTTATCTAATGGTTTCAAATGTTTCCCGTTTTATTTACCAAATCTAAAAAATGACTGACACAGGGTAGCTCAGTTAGCTTAATAACTTCATGTTGACGGATATAAAATATTACTATGTTTAGTCCAGCTCAGCTTGACTATTCTTCCCATTTTAAAACCCAAGTGATCTGAAAAGGAATATAAAATGTTCTACAGAGAAAATACCATTAAACAAACAAAACTTTGCTGTTTGTTGCCACAGAAGGAAGTACAAGGTAACTTCTCATATTGATAGATTAATAGGTGACTGTTCTTAGGTAAAATACTACCACAGGTATTTGCAACTCTAATCCTACAAGTCAACCTGGTTACCTTTTGAAAATACTTCCTGCCGGGTGTGGTGGTTCATGCCTGTAATCCCAGCACTTTGGGAGGCTGAGGTGAGAGGACTGCCTGAGCCCACGGGTTCGAGACCAGCCTGGGTGAACTGGCGAGACCTCGTCTCTACGATAAACCAAAAAATTAGCTGGGCGTGGTGGTGCACGCTTGTAGTTTCAGCTACTTGGAAGGCTGAGGCAGAAAGATCGTCTGAACCCAGCAGATCAGGGCTGGCCATGAGAATGCACTGCATTCCAGCTGGGGTGACAGAGACTCCAAATCAAAAAGAAAAGAAAAGAAAAGACTTCCTCATTACAGAAATAATAAATTATGTTTTATTAAAGTAGTTTATATTAGATTATCCAACTTTATTTTGAGATCACGTGGTAAAGAAAGACCTATACCAAAAATCATCAGGTGTATGAGAATGGCTGAGATGTTAAGCAATACAATGGCAATTGGTAGGCCACAAAGGGGGAGGGGCATAACAGAGTCAGTCATTCTCTTTCTTTCCTTAACCAGAGATAAAATTAGCATAAAAAGGAGGTCTGCCTCAAATTCTTTCCTTGTATGTTAATTTGTAAAACATGAAAAATGCTACAATTAAGACTTAGAAATGGAATTTCTTAAACACAGCCAATTATATTAAAAATCATGACTTTTTCAGAGAATGAAAGTTAAAAATAAAGAGTAGAGAATGGAGAAAAGAATATAGGATTAAAAGATTTTCTAATTATGGGTCTCATCCTCACATCCAATAATCCAACCACATAAGTTCACTTCATGGCAAAACTATCAAGGCCATCATAATCTCTATTAAAAGAAGAAAAATAAAACCTCTTGATTCTAAATTGTCTCTCTAGTAGGACACATAGGGAGTCAAAAACCAAAATAACCATCACTGAAATACCGAACCTCTATGTAACAGGAAAAATCAATATATTGGTATGGTATCTCACTTGGTTATTAGCAGTTCTAAAGAACATTCTTGCCACTATGCTAAGATGTGTAGTACAGTTTCATGGCAAGGCAATAACTGAAATGCAAAGCAAGGCAAACCAATGAAGTTGAATATTCACAGTCCATTGCCTGTTCATGAAGGCTTGTATAACTGGAAAACTGCCATGTTCATCAGAAGGGTTGGTTCTTCTTACCCTCGTTACTCTCAAGTATTAGTTTTACACGAGACATTTCTTATTCACCAGCCTGCATCCCATGATTTACTACTGAGTAGTTAAATGATAGTCAAACAAGGTAGGGAGAAGGTGAAGAATGATACAATAAAGATACACACTATGAAATAGTAAATATCTTTAAAAGTCAGCCCAAATGAATCTTTAAAAAGTTGTTTCTGCCAAAACCAAGCATGAAACCTACAACTTATACAAATCAATTTACCAATAATTACTCGGCCAGTAAAGTACTGTGTTTAAGCACATAAGTAAAATAACATTTAACTCCAGTGTCACTGACATATTTGGTTCTCATTTACATTTTAGTCATACTCAACACTGATTAGGCACATAGCATTAAGTTTTTAAAATTAATGAATTGTTTAAAAGATTATGATTAGATCTGTAACTATTATATCCTCCTTTTTGGAGATTTCAGTCATCACAGTGAGGTTAGATCAAGTTATTGGTCAAATACCTGGACACAGAAAGAAAAGCAAAGAAACTGATTAACAAGTACACTTTTAATTTGCCTTGGGATAATATATAATAAAGGAGAGAGACTAGAAGCATAAAATTTCAGAGTGGAAAATGACCTCAGAGATCCTCTCTAATTCAGTGGGTCTACAATCTGTGGGTCCCTAGAGTTTCTGCAAGAGGTCTGTAATTCCATGGGCACATTAACATTTTCTCTATCTATGGAATTTATTCAATTAATAGGTAGCCTCACAATTCCCTACCCATGCCACATTTTAAAATTACAAATCCTTTTACTTAAAAAGACTGAGAACTATTAATCTAGTCTTACTGTCTCATTTTTCAGATGAGGAACCCGAAACTCAGAGAAAGAAATTGTCAAGGTAACAGCAGAGCTGTTATCCAAGTGAACTTAGACTTACATATAGTGTTCTTTCTGGATATTCTATATAATATACATTTAATTTGTACCTGGGTAGAGAAATTAAATCTCTCCTTTGTGTTTCAGTTTCTAGTGGCTCCCTCTGGTATTCTCCTAAATGTAAAAGTGAGATCCCTGCTGGTTAAGAACCTTTAGTCTTGGGGATCAACAACCCTTTCTACTTGGGTAGTGGTTACACCTTTTGACAAACGTCATGTCCTAAATCTAGTAGTTACAAAAGGTGAAGCTAAAGAACACAGGTGAATCAAAAGAAAACTGAGCTACAGTGTCTGCCACCTTTCAGTCTTGTTTCTTTGTGAAGATTTTCCTAACTAAAATCTACACTATTCTTTCCCTTTTCTAAACTTCTATTGTAATCATAGTTCAACCCCAGAAAGGTAAACATTTACATGTTCTCCAATTATCTCGTATAGTATGTCTGCCTAACTGGATAAAACAGGCAGGAATCAGATCTTCGATTTAAAAATATTTCCAACTTTGATTAAGGACTTAACAGATAACTGTTGACTTACAGAGTCAAGGAAGTAAAATTTTATAAAAGACTTAAAAACATACAGGGATCAATAATCTGGTATGGGTAGGACACAGAAAAGATAATTATATCTTTTCTGAAAAATGGCTAAAAAAAGATAAAATTTGTTTTTATCCTTTCCATCTACTCTTGGCAAATAATGCCACATAATTATTTTCTTTTCACATTTTCATCAGTGCATCATTTTTCAAAAGCAATTAATATCAGTCTCTCAAATAACAGCATAAATAAGAATTTATAGGCATAGTGCAAATCCCATAAGCTTTATCTTAACTAGCCCCCTAGACTTAAGGAAACAAAACTGAATAATTTACAAAGTCAACCAATGAGAAGATGATCATTTGGGCAAATCGATTTTCCTGTTGTAGTAGTACACAGCATGGAAGTTAAAAAAGCATGAACTCTGGGATCCAATTTTGATTTGCCACTTACTAGCTATGACACCCTGAACAAGTTCTCTGCACTTGTTTTCTTCTTGATCTATAAAATGGAGGAAAATATATATTTTGTAGGGTTCTCAGGAAGATTAAAGGAGAAAATGCACATAAAGTACCTGCACATGCCAGTTACTTGACATTAGTTCCCTGTTCCTCCCTCATTTGGCACTTTTCTTTCATTTCTCTGGTTTCTTCCGAAATCAAATTCAAAAAAGTATTCCTCTTACTTTTTTCCCACTAGCTTTCATTCCATCTCTATTTTTCTCTTGTCCCTCTCAAAATCTGTCTTGGTCTTTTCCTTTCCGCCTTTTAAACTCTTTCAAGCTGTTTCCAAATCCTGCAATGAATAACTATTTTTAATTAAACTTACTGATCTCGTTAATCTAGTCAATAAAACCCCTTCCCCAAAGATCAGAGGAAATAAGGCAAACTGAAAGAAGCACACTCCATAAGTGGATTAAGTTCTTGAGCAAGGCAATACTCCTTATTTACTCTTCCCATGTAAAATCCAGAATTCCTCCCCCATAGACCCCTATATCAATCCCAAGATAATTATACTCCTGACTTAAAATAAAGTCCTCTGCATCTTGTACTCTGAACATCCCAGTTGTATCTAAGTTGGGTGAATGTATCATGCTGTCTCTTACTTAAATCACTTTACATAGATATATACACTTCATCGTCTCACAGTAACCCAAGTTGAAAAAGTCACTTTGGCTTCTCATGAATGTATATGCAAGCGTACTAAAAAGAACTATATCGTCTCATTAATGAACATGTTGTCTCAGGTTCTCTGAATATATTTTACCCAGAGAAGCTAGTAGGCAAAGAGAATGAAACAAAGTCCGATAGGAAAAATTCCTGCCTTCACATTTTTGATCAATCGGGGCTTTAGCTGCAACTGCGCTGGGAGTAGAGATGGGTGCCATCAGAGCACAAAACTGAGCAGACCTCACTTCTTACCCTGTCCCTCCCTGAATTTTTACCTTGTCCATTACCAACAAATTTTTTACCCTCCAGTGCACGTTTGATAGTACATAGCTCTATTCCTCAACTAGCAAGTATGTTATCCAAATTCAGAGACACAACCGAGGAACTAACATGAAAACTACCTTTCCTCAATAAATCAGAGGCTGCTAGTTAAGCCTCAAGAGCCTATGAAAAAAATACCTAAGTGGTATTACTCAGTCACCAATCTAAAGAGAGAACTTTGACTCAAGGTATAAATGAAACTGTAATTATATAAATATATTTATAAATATTTATACAATTATATACTTATACATAAGCACTTACACAGACTTAGAAAAAATGTAAGAACATTAATTCAAAAGGACTCACTGAAGAATAAACAGAATTTTCCATGATTTCCTTGAGGAGATACATAACTCATTCTTAAGGGAGGGTCCCTCAAAATCCAACCATTAGAAATGATATTCTATAACTGTGTACTAGCAACATATAGCATCTTTTTCCCCCCAGCCCCCAGTCGCCAAGAGAGCAATCTTCAAGTAGATGGTTCGGTCTCTGAGCAATAGCAATTTATGGTCCTCGAGAAGAATCAATCTAAATCCCCAACTGACAAAATAGGTCCATTCTATATTATGATTTCACAATAAGTTAAAGTTCTGATTTCTGCCATTACTGTATCTTCAGAGGACTCTATTTCAGCTCAAAATAAGAATTGCGCATTGAGTAAAGCTGATACGTAAGTAGCACTATATAGATTCAAAATGGCCTCTTCTAAATAATACTGAAAAAGCTTTCATCAACTACAATTTGAATGTGGCTTTTGTTGGCAGAAAAAACCTACAGCATCTGAAGATTACTGATAATATCCACCACTCCCATTACTAAATGCTGTCTTATGAATTGAGTTTAAAGTTCTTCCCCTGAGAGAGGCTTTCAGTTTTGATATCTTCTGAAAGAAAACAGCATGAGGAATTATGAGCATTCAGTAACCAGAGCCTTTCAAAGACTATTCTAACCAGGGGTAAAAAAATTAATCATTATTTCTAACCAAAGGAACATGGTCAGCTGCATGTTTTTCTTTTCCCCAAGGACATACCTAAGTATGCCTTAAAGAACAACGGTCAATCAATAACCATGGTAGGTAGAATTACAAGACATTTGTATTGCATGATTATTGACTGGCTGCCCTCCTACAGATCATTGTGGACTCAGACAAGGGAGGAGGCCACAGGAACTAAAATGCTGTACTGGCAAAAACAGCAAGCACCTTTCTATCCTAGTCACCACAATATGCTCACTTAATGTCCTTTCTAGGACTAGCAGGACTAATACAATTAACAGAATAATAATGAACAAAACTGTTTCACACTAGGACATCAAAGGCCACCCCATGCTATACACCCTACATTTAACACTCATTCTGCCAATAATGCATATCATGGAAATAACTCTTGTAGCTGGGAAGATAGGAATCCTTTGAAAATTTTTTAAATATGATGAGCAATAGTTATAAGGGATGCCTGTTCCATGTAAACAAAAGCCTGGGTGTTTTGTTACACAGTACTTCCTACACGAAGAACAAAATAAAACACGTGTTAAAGAATTTCTTCTTTAAAAATGGAACTTACAAAAAAGGGAGGTTTGTCCTTCTTCTGAATCTAGTCATTCCTTTGCCAACGGAGTCTGGGGAGTAACATTAACATCTGATCCCAAAAAAGTGCCGTGCAAGAGACCACTTACTGGAACACACATTTCCTGCTGCTAGTACTAGGAGAGGTCTTATCCTTACACTTTCATTTGGTCACCAGATTAAGTAAAGAAGAAAGTGGAGGAAAAAAAGGAAAACAAGAGAGGAAAAGAAAAAAAAAGAAAGAGGGGAGATTAATTACAGGTGAGAACAAGAAAATAAGATTAAGAGAAGGGAGGTGACTTGCTTGCCCAACTTTGGCTCTGTGGTCCTATGAGCCAAAATGCATACTTAGTGACATGGTATCTCACAGGAAAAGGGATAAAAGGGGTAAGCTGAGAGAGGTCAGGCCATGGTGTTAATTTCTTTCCTGTACAAAGACAGTCTCTTGAGGACAAAGGCCTGCCTCTTGTAATGTAATGTCATAGTCCAGATGAGACAGTTTTCTGCGAGGAAAGTTGGTGAGAAGTTCAAAACGTTCATTTGGATATCCTTTAGATTGGACGTGCTTCACCAAAGCCTATGAAAAACAAGAGAAAGACAAAGCTGTTAGATGGAAATAAAAGAGCATATTCATGAATGAAATATGTAACATTCTTTTTTGCCATATTAGAAAAGATAGTAAGTGTAAGTTAACTGAAGATAACTCTAAGTGTAAGATAACTGAAATTTACCCTTGTGGAAGGGCCAATATAACCCTTTGGATGGGGGAGATGATAAATCTGTATTCAATAAATTAGAGCCATTAAGTGACATTGAAATATACAGGGTTATCATTATCTCACCAATTAACAAACTCAATCACTATTTACAAAATTACTGTTCCCATTTTTAAACATTTTATTTGATCAGTTTTCCTTTAATTAAGGAAGATATGTCCTTCACTCTACCTATGGCCAATTCTGCCACCTGTGCACTGAATCCCTTCTTGCCTTCTTATATACCATATCATTACAAAATATTCCACTGTATAAGTTTCTCCAACATCCCCTTCTCTACAGATGCTTCCATCAGACCTCAACATGCTCAGTCTCCAGTAACCTTTTCCTCTTTCACTACTACCTATTTTCCCATCTAGTTTCATAACCAAACTTCTCAAAAAAAAAAGTGATAAACAATTGCTTTTTCCATTGTGTCATCTCTATTCCTTTCCAAGCACTATGCCAGGGAGATAGTCTGAGATTAGCACCAGCAACCAGATCCTATTTGTATTTCTATAATACAGTCTTCAAGAATCAGCAGAATTATCTCCAGCCACAGCGAATGATCAGGTGTGTCCGACTCAAGGGGACTCATTCACAGGCTAAGCTAAGCTAGTCAGACTCATTCTCATTTCCAGCATGGAAAGCAGATTTAATCAAGCAGAAGAATCTCAGAACTTGAAGACCAAAAACATGAAATTAATCTTATCTGTAAAAACATAGAAAGAAAACTCAGAAGAAAGAAAAAAGCTTCCAAGAGATGTGCAATTATATCAAGAGGTCAAACCTATGCCTGACTAGTATCCCAGAAGAAGAAAGGGAAATGGAGAACACACTGGAGCACGTATTCCAGGAGGTTATCCAAGAAAACTTTCCGCATCTCACTAGAGATGTGACCACACAAACACAAGAGATACAGAGAACCCCCACAAGGCATCCAATGAGAAGACCAATCCCCAGGCACGTAGTAATTTACCTACACAAAGTAGGCACAAAAAAGTCCCAGACGGGCTCGGTGGCTCAGCCTGTAATCCCACACTTTGGGAGGCCGAGGTGAGTGGATTGCCTGCGCCCGCTGGTTCAAGACCCACCTGGGCAACTTGGCGAGACCTCATCTCTACAATAAATCAAAAAATTAGCTGGGCGTGGTAGCGCGCACCTGCAGTTCCAGTTACTTGGAAGGCTGAGGCAGAAGGATCGCCAGAGCCCAGTAGGTCGAGGCTGCAGTGGCCGGGAGTGGCCACCGTACTCCAGTCTGGGCAACAGAGTGAGACTCCAACTTAGAAAAAAAAAAAAAGTCCTAAAGGCAGCAAGAGAGAAAAATCAGACTACCTACCAGGAAAAACCAATCAGAATAGCAGCAGACCTACTGGCAGAAACACTACAAGCTAGAAAGGACTGGAGACCAATATTCAAAGTCCTCAAAGATAAACAATTTCAATGAAGAATTTCCTACCTAGACAAGCTCAGCTTCATCAGCAATGGAGAATTAAAATCCTTCCCAGACATCCAATCCCTAAGAGATTATGCAGTTTCCAGACCAGTTTAATAGGAGACACTTTAAAAGATATTAAGCACAGAAGAAAGAAAAAAAAGAATGACCACACACTTCCTATGAGAACAGCAGAACACAGAATCAACAGACAATACATCCCAACAGCAAACCTGAAAACACACACATACATCAACCCCAAAGCTAAAAGAAAGCAAAGAAAAAGCTTTATAAGAGCCTCATGACAGGGATAAACAATCACATTTCAATAATCAGCCTTAGCCGGGCTCGGTGGCTCAGCCTGTAATCCTAGTACTTTGGGAGGCTGAAGTGAGTGGATTGCCTGAGTCCGTGGGTCCGAGACCCGCCTGGGCAACTTGGCGAGACCTCATTTCTACAATAAATCAAAAAATTAGCTGGGCGTGATAGTGTGTGCCTGTAGTTCCAGTTACTTGGAAGGCTGAGACAGAAGGATCGCCGGATCCCTGCAGGTTGAGGCTGCAGTGACCAGGAGCAGCCACTGCACTCCAATCTGGGTGACAGAGTGAGACTCCAACTCAAAAAAAAAAAAAATCAGGCTTAATGAGAAAGGACTAAATGCACCATTGAAAAGATGGCAAACTAGATTAAAAAAAAACATGATCCAATTATTTGTTGCATCCAGGAAACTCAACTCATCACAAGGGATGCATACAGACTCAAAGTTAAAGGATGGAAAGTGAGTTTCCAGGCAAATGGATCACAAAAGAAGGCAGGAGTTGCGATCTTAATATCAGACAAAACAATCTTTAAGCTATCCAAAATTTAAAAATATACAAAAGGACACTACATAATGATAAAAGGTTCAATCCATCAACAAGAAATATCAATCCTAAACATATATACACCCAACACAGAAGCACCAGCATTTATAAAGCAACTACTAAGTAAACTAAAAAAAGACATTTATTCTAACATTATTACAGCTGGGGACTTAAATATCTCACTAACAACACTAGATAGATCATCAAGGCAAAAAAAAAAAAAAATCAACAAAGTGATCCGAAACCTCAACTTGACACTCGACCAAATGGACTTAATAGATATCTACAGAATATTCCACCCAACAATCACAGAATATACATTCTACTCACTACTACATGGAATGTACTCTCCAAGATTGATCACATCCTCCACCATAAATCAAGCATAAACAAATTCCATAAGGTTGAAATATTGCCATGCACCTTCTCAGACCACAGTGGAATAAAAGTAAATAAATATCAACACCAACACAATTTCTCCAAAACCCACAAAGACATGGACACTAAACAGCATGATGCTGAACAACTACTGGGTCAACACTGAAATCAAAACAGAAATTAAAAGATATCTGGAAACAAATGAAAATGAAGAAACATCTTACCAAAACCTCTGTGATACCACAAAAACAGTTCTAAGAGGGGAATTTATATCTCTGCAAACACACATCAAGAAAATGGAAAGGTCACAAGTTAACAGCCTAACAAATCACCTAAGGGGGCTGAAAAGACAAGACCACCAAAACCCTAACTTTAGCAGAAGAATCCAGATTACCAAAGTAAAAGCCCAAATATAGGACACAGAAGACAAAAATATCATAGAAAAAAAAAAATCAACAAAATAAAAAGCTGGTTCTTTGAAAGATTGGCAAGATTGATGACCCCTGGCCAGAATGACCAAGAAAAAAAGACAAAAAGCTCAAATAAACACAATCAGAAATGCAAAAGATCAAATCACAACTGACCTCGAAGAAATACAGAAGATTATCAAAGATTATTATGCACACCTGTATGGAAACAAACTTGATAACCTAAATGAAATGAAGGACTTTCTAACATCACACAACCTCCCAAGGTTGAAATAAGAAGACACTGAGACACTAAATAGACCAATAACAACCAAGAAAATTGACTCTGTCATAAGAAAACTACCTACAAAAAAAGCGCCCTGGACAGGACAGGTTTCCAGCAGAATTCTACAAAAGTATAAGGAGGAGCTGATACCAATCCTATTGAAAGTATTTCAGGCAATTGAGAAAGATGGAATTCTCCCCAAATCATTTTACAAAGTTAACATCACACTGACATCTAAATCAGGTAAAGATTCAACAACAACAACAAAAAACTACAGGCCAATATCCCTAATGAACATAGATGCAAAGATTCTCAACAACATTCTAGCAAATCGGATCCAACAACACATCTCAAAAATCATCCACTATGACCAAGTAGGCTTCATCCTCAGGATGCAGGGCTGGTCCAACAGCCACAAGACCATAAATGTAATTAAATACATCAACAGATGTAAAAACAAGAACCACAGTGCAAGCAGGTTTTTGACAGGTTTTCTTGGATTTTCAAGCTATAGGATCATATCAGCAAAGAAGGATAACTTAACTTTCCACTTTGGCAAAGTCTTGGGGTACAAAATAAATGTGCAAAAGACAGTCACATTCTTATACTCCAACAAGCAGGCAGAGAACCAAATAAACAGCAAAATCTCATTCACAATGACCACAAAAAAATATGAAATACCTTGGCATCTTCCTAACCAGAGAAGTGAAAGACCTTTACAATGAAAACTACAAACACCTGCCAAGAAATCCAAGACACAAACAAACAGAAAAATATTCCATGCTCATGGATAGGAAGAATCAACACTGCTAAGATGTCCATCCTACCAAAGGCAATCTACAGATTCAACGCAATACCCGTTAAATTACCAACATCATTATCTCAGATCTGGAAATGACAATACAGATGAAAACATAAATGACCACGAACAGCCAAAACAATCCTTAATAAAAGAAACAAAGCCAGAAGTATCACACTTCCAGACTCCAAACTTTACTATAAGGCTGTAATAATCAAAATAGCCTGGTATCGGTACAAGAACAGGTATACAGACCAATGGAACAAGATAACGATTCCGGAAACAAACCTCAATTTCTCAATCAATTCTTTTTTTGTTTTGAGTCAGAGTCTCACTCTGTCCACCCAGGCTGGAGCACAGTGGCACGCTCATGGCCACTGCAGCCTTGACCTGCTGGGCTCAGGCGATCCTTCCACCTCAGTCTTCCTAGTAGCTGAAACAACAGGTGCATGCCACCATGCCCGGCTAATTTTTTTTAAATTTATTGTAGAGATGAGGTCTCGCCAAGTTGCCCAGGCTGATATTGAACCTGTGGGCTCAGGCAATCCTCTCACCTCAGCCTTCCAAAGTGCTGGGATTACAGGCATGAATCACTGTGCCTGGTCCCAATTCAACTTTGACAAATCCTCCAACAACCACCACTGGGAAGAGGAGAACCTATTTGGCAAATAGTGCTGGGAAAACTGGCTGGTCACATGCAGAAGATTTAAACAGGATGCCTACCTATCACCATACACAAAAATCAACTATAAATGGATCAAAGACCTAAACATAAAAGTTCAAACCATGAGAACCTTACAAAATGTGTGAGACACCCTTATGAAAATTGGAACTGGCAACCAATTCCTGACCAAAAAAACCCTAAGTGCCCAGGCCATAAGACATAAGATAGACAAGTGAGACTTCATCAAACTGAAAAGCTTCTGCAAAGCAAAAGAAACTATCAAGAGAGCAGGGAGACACAGAATGGGGAAAAATATTTGCCAACTGAATATCTGACAAAGGCCTAACATCCAGGATCTACACAGAACTCAAACATGCCAAGAGGAAAAAAAGTCCCAATAAAAAGTGGGCAAGACATGAATAGACACTTCTCAAAAGAAGATATACGGGCAGCCAATAGATACATGAAAAAGTGCTCAGCCTCGCTAAAATGCAAATCAAAACCACACTGAGATACCACCTAACCCTAGTAAGAATGGCCATCATCAAGAAAACAAATAACAACAGATGATGGCAAGGATGCAGAGAAAAAGGAACACTTTATTGCTGGTGGGAATGCAAGCTAACGCAATTGTTTTGGAAAACAGTGTGGCAATTTCTGAAAGAACTAGAAAATGACCTTCCATATGACCCAGCAATCCCTCTTCTGGGAATATACCCAGAGGAACTCAAATCATTCTATAAAAAAGATACCTGCACACACCTGTTTATTGCAGCACTATTCACAATAGCAAAAACATGGAAACAACCATGCTGCCCACTGAAACTGGACTAGATTTTTAAAAAGTGGTACATATACACAATGAAATATTATGCAGCCATAAAGAAGGACAAACATATGGACTTCACAGCAACTTGGATGGATTTAGAGTCTATCATAATCAGTGATTATCACAGAAACAAAGGAAAGAGTACCATTTGTTCTCACTTATAAGTGAAATATGAACAATAACCATAATACTTTTAAGAAAGGGATTGGCAGTAGGATGGGGATGGCAGGGGAGACATTTTTTGATGAATAAGCATACCTGATCTCAAACCAGGCAAAGTGGGGACCAAAGAGAGGTCCGAACTTTACCTGTATGATGACTATTTGAAAAGCTAATCCTGAATTGTACCCCACATTAAAAAAAAAAAAAAAAAAGGCTAGGCACAGTGGCTCAAGCCTATAAACCCAGCATTTTGGAAGGTAGAGGCAAGAGGATTGCCTGAGCTCAGGTTGCTCAAGACCAGCCTAGGCAACTTGGCGAGACCGCGTCTCTACAATTAAAAAAAATATTAGCCAGGCATGGTGGTACATGCCTGTGGTTCCAGCTACTTGAAAGGCTGAGGTGGAAGGATCACTGGAGTCCAGTAGGTTGAGGCTGCGGTGGCCGTGAGCGTGCCATTGCACTCCAGCCTGGACAACAGAGTGAGACTTCGACTCAAAAACAAAAAACAAACAAAAAAAGAAAACAAAAACTACAAAAAAAAAAGAAAGTTAAAATAAGCACAAAATTAGGCTTCTTGCATCAAACAGCAAAGTCATGAATGCAGAGGAAAAGTTTTTGAAGGAAATTTAAAAGTGTGATTCCAGTGAACACACAAATGATAAGAAAGTAAAAACAGTTTTATGGCTGATATGGCAAAAGTTTGAGTGGTCTGCAGAGAGGATAAAACCAATTATAACATCTCTTAAGCCGAAGTTTAACACAGAGCAAGACCCTAACTCTTCAATTCTATGAAAGCCGATAGAGGTGAGGAAGCTGTAGAAGAAAAGTTGGAAGCTAGCTGAGGTTGGCTCATAAAGTTTAAAGAAAGAAGCTGTCTCCATAACACTAAAGTGAAAAATGAGACAGCAAGTGCTGATATAGAAGCTGCATCAAGTTATCTAGATCTAGTTAAGAAAACCAATAAAGGTGGCTACACTAAACAACAGATTTCACATATATGAAACAGTCTTCTACTAGAAGATGCCACCAAGTATTTTCACAGCTAGAGAGAAGTCAATGCCTGGCTTCAAAACTTTAAAGGACAGATTGACTTTAATGCAGCTGGTGACTTTTAAGTCAAGCCAACACTCATTTAACATTTAGGAAATCCTAGGGCCCTTAAGAACCACGTTAAATCTACTCTACCTGTGCTCTAGAAATGGAACAACAAAGCCTGGATGACAGCACATCTGTTTACAGTATTGTTTACTGAATATTTTAAGCCCACAGTTGAGACCTACTACTCAGAAAAAAAGATTCCTTTCAACACATTACTGCTGATTGATAAGACACCTAGTCACCCAAGAGGTCTGATAAAAATGTACAAGGAGATGAATGTTGTTTTCATGCCTATTAATACAACATCTATTCTGCAGCCCATGGATGAAGGAGTTATTTCAACTTTTAAGTCTCATTATTTAAGATATTATATTTCAAGTCTGGGTATGGTGGCTCATGCCTGAAATCCCACCCAGCACTTTTGGAGGCCGAGGTGGAAGGACTGCTTGAGTCCAGGAGTTTGAAACAAGCCTGGGAACAGAGATATCTTCTCTGCACAAAAAATTTAAAAATTAGTCAGGCATGTTGATGCATGCCTGTACTCCCAGCTACCCGAGAGGCTGAGGTGTGAGGTTCACCTAAGCCAAGAAGGTCAAGGCTGTAGTAAGCTGTAATGGTGCCACCGCACCCCACCCTGACTCCAAAAAAAAGGAATTACATAAGTCTACAACTGCCATACATAGAGATTCCTCAGATGGACCTGGGAAAAGTAAATCCAAAACCTTTTTTAAAAAGAGTCCTGATTCTAGATGCCATTAAGAACATTCACAGCCAGGTGCTCACGCCTGTAATCCCAGCACTTCGGGAGTTGAAGGCAAGAGAATTGCCTAAGTCCAGGGGTTCAAGATCAGCCCAGGCAACTTGGCGAGACCTCATCTCTACAGTAAATCAAAAAAATTAGCCAGTGTGGTGGTGCATGCCTGTGGTTCCAGCTACTTGGAAGGCTTAGGCAGAAGGATCACCTGAGCCCAGCAGGTCGAGGCTATGGTGGCTGAGTATGCCGCAGCACTCCAGTCTGGGCGACAGAGTAAAACTCCTACTCAAAAAAAAAAACATTAGGAATTGTGAACTTTCACAATTCGTTAACAGGAGTTGGAAGAAGTTGACTCCAACTCTCATGAATGACTTTGAGGGGTTCAAGACTTCAGTGGAGGAAGTTAAAACTGCAAATGTAGCAGAAACAGCAATAAAACTAGAATTAAGTAAAACCTGAAGATGTGACTGAATTACTGCAATCTGATGATCAAACTTGAACAGATAAAGAGTTGTCTCTGTGGACTAGCAAGGAAAGTGGCTTTCTGAGATGGAACTGACTCCTGGTGAAAATGCTTTGAGTACTGTTGACAAGAGGATTTAGAATATTACATAAACTTGATAGAGCAGCAGCAGGGTTTAAAAGGACTGACTCCAGTGTTATTTTGTTTTGTTATTTTTGAGACAAGTCTCAAATTCCTGGGCTCAAGCACTCCTCCAGCCTTGGCCTTCCAAAGTGCTGGGATTACAGGTGTAAGCCACCACACTCACCTTTCAAAACTCCGTCAAAACTCCAGTTTTGAAAAACTACGGTAGATAAAATGCTGTCAAACAGCAATATGTGCTAAAGAGAAATCTTTCATGAAAGGAGGAATCAAACAATGCAGCAAACTTCACTATTGTCTTATTTTAAGAAATTGCCACAGCCATCTCAATCTTCAGCAACTACCACCCTGATCACAGTCAGCAGTCATCCACATGGAGGCAAGAACCTCCTCCAGCAAAAAGATTGTGAATTGCTCAAGGCTCAGATGCTTGTCAGCATTTTTTAGCAGTAAACTAGAGTGTACACATTTTTTAAAAAACATAATGCTACAGAATAATGCTAAGATAACTTTCATATGCACGGGAAACCAAAAAAAAAAAAAAGGCATGTGACTGACATTATTGTAGTGGTCTGGAACAGAACCCAAAATATTTCCAAGGTATGCCTATACTTACTAGCAGTTTAGCTTGCTCTGGAAGAGTGATCTGTTCCCTTTTTCCATCTGGGTACCGTAACATCAGCTGTGCTTTTGGTCCTAAAGGGTAGGTTAAAAAAAAAACAAACACGGAAGCTTAAGATAGAAGATTCACTTAACAAGAGATAGGGAGGATCTCAATGTATTATTCAAGCTGATCTAGAACTCCTGGGCTCAAGCAATCCTCCTGCCTCAGCCTCCCAAGTACAGGAGTGTGCCACCACACCTGGCCTAATATTCAAGCTGTATAAAGTTTATAATGTAACTCACCATTTACATCTACCCCCTCCACTATTCCATCTGATTTTTCAGGTGACAGCTCCAGTATTTCTGAATCCACTGCTGGCAATCCTTGGTGGTTTGTGGCTGTTCCAGGCTCAGTTCTGGCTGGGGGCTCAGTAAGTGGCCTTCTGTTCTCCTCTTTTCTATGCCCCAAATCTTTGTGGGGAGACTTTCTGGACTTGGCAAGATTCTCTACTTCCTCTTCTTCATCGGAGCCACAAACGGATATGAACTCCTCACTGCCAGAAAAAAGTTCAGATTCAGATTCTTCATCTGAGCGGCTATCCTGTTTTGTTTGTGTTGAATCAAAATGTGTCTCTTGTAACGAGGCTCGGATGGCTGCTTCTAGCTGGCTGTCTTCACTTGCATCTATAAGACTCTCCTGTGAGATGCAGTCATAAAACACAGAGAAAAATCCAGTTAAACAAAAAAAAGTCAAGTCAAATGATATAAGAAATACAATATTCAACTAGCTATTATTATTTTCTAATGAATGTATCTCTTCTACTAAATTTTAAGCTATCTGAAGGCAAGGACTTTGTTTTACACAAATTAGAATGGATATTTTAAAAATAGAAATAAAAAACATAGCACCTAGCACACTGATGCTTCAAGCATAGGTTGCTTTTGTTTTATATAAAAATGAACAAAATCAGCCAGGCATGGTGGTTCACACCTATAATCCCAGCACTTTGGGAGGCTGAGGTAAAATGACTGCCTGAGCCCACGAGTTCAAAACCAGCCTGGGCAACTTGGCAAGACCTCATCTCTACAATAAATCAAAACATTAGCCGAGCATGGTGGCGCATGCCTGTAGTTCCAGCTACTTGGAAGGCTGAGACAGAAGGATCACCTGAGCCCAGTAGGTTGAGGCTGCGGTGGTGGTGAGCGTGCTACTGCACTCCAGCCTGGGCAAACAGAGTAAGAGCCCAACTCAAAAAAAAAGCACAAAAATCAAAAAACAGTTTATCCATGTCTAGCCTAGAAAAAGACAAGAATTAGACTAGGAATCCCAGCACTTTGGGAGGCCAAGGTGAGAGGACTGCTTGAGTTCCAGAGTTCAAGACCAGCCTGGTCAACATATAAGACCTGGTCTCTACAGAAAATTAAAAAATTAACCAGGTGTGGTAGCATGTGCCTGCAGTCCGAGTTACTCAGGAAGCTGAAATGGGAGGATCCCTAAGCCCAGGAGGTTAAAGCTGTGGTAAGCTGTGATCATGCCACTGCATTCCAGCCTGGACAAAAGAGTGAGACGCCCCACTCAAAAAGAAGACAAGAATTAAAGTTTTAAATTATGAGACCAAAACACTATTCCTTAAAATGATTAAACAATAGAGAAGAACATCTACCTTGCTCACCACTGTATTCTTCAACTAGCACTGCATGGTATATAGAAGGATAATAAATAACTTTAAGTTATCATTTCTCAAGAACGGATTTCTAACATTCAAAACAATATAGCATACAATAAACAGGGAAAATAAGTAACTAAATTCTCCCAAGCTTAATTATAATTAATGTTTTCATTATGATAATGAGAAATGCATATTTCTACAGTTTTCCCCTTGATAATGTCACAGATTTCACATAACTTAGTAAGTCACAAAATATGGATTATTTCAATGAAACTTGTTTAGAATCTGACTGAAACATACTATAGAGGAAAAAATTTGTTAGAAAATCTAAAGTTGAACACTGGATATCTCATGATATTAATGAATTACTGCTAATTTTTAAGGGATACCAATGGCACTGTGATTATGTTTTTAAAAAATAAAAGAGACTTTACCTTCTAAAGATACATGCCAAAGTATTTGTGAATAAAACAATTCTGAGATTTGCTTTTAAATAATGTGGGTATGGGGAGGGTTATAGGGGAAAAAAGACTGATCACCTGATGATAATTACTGAAAGAATGAATACATAGAGGCTCAATAAAACCCATCAACTTTTGAATATGCTTAAAATTTTCCACAACAAAAAGATAAACGGCCAGGTAGCCTGCCTGAGCCCAGGGGTTCAAGTCCAGTATAGACAACTTGGCAAGACCTCGCCTCTACAATAAAAAAAAATTAGCCAGGTGTGGTGACATGCATATGTAGTTTCAGTTATTTGGAAGACTGAGATGGAAGGATCGCCTGAGCCCAGCAGGCACTGCACTCCAGCCTGGGTGACAGAGTGAGACTCCAACACAAAAACAAAACAAATTAAAAAAAACATATGGGTTGCTAATAAAAAACTTTGAAAAACCTCATTTTAGCTTTTACTACCTGCTGACCATATAGCAAAAATTAAAGGAAAATTTAAAAATAAACTTAAGGCAAATTTATCAACCCCCAAAAGCAAGCAGATGTGCCCATGTGACATGCAATGGTTTAGGCAGACTGTAGATTTGTAACAATGACATTTTCCAGCATGTAGCTTGATTTTAAAAATTGCATCCATGGCAGACATTGCTAGGTTCCTATTCCAATACTCATTTCTCCTCTCATTTTTTACTTATAGAATCCTAATTAAGCTTATAAAAGAGAATACTGTCCAGCTAAGAAATTCTATTTACTAACTTATCTTGTAGCTAGAAAAAAATGTGTGGAGTTGAGCTAAAGCAGTAAAGAAAATTTGTAGAATTAGTGTTTATACACAGAATACACATTATACTCAGCACCACAGGGAACGTACTCTAAGATCGACCACATACTTGGCCATAAATCAAGCATAAACAAATTTCAAAAGATCGAAATTTTGTCATGCACCTTCTCAGACCACAGTGGAATAAAAATGAACATCAACACCAACAAGCTTCCCCACAAACCCACAAAGACATGGACACTAAACAGCATGATGCTAAACAACTCCTGGGTCAACAATGAAATCAAAACAGAGATCAAAAGATACCTGGAAACAAATGAAAATGAAGAGACATCTTACCAAAATCTCTGGGACGCCATGAAAGCAGTAATAAGAGGGGAATTCATATCCCTACAAACGCACATGAAGAAAATGGAAGGATCACAAATCAACAGCCTAACAAGTCACCTTAGGAAGCTGGAAAAGCAAGACCACCAAAACCCTAACTGAAGCAGAAGAATCCAGATCACCAAAATAAAAGCCCAAATTCAGGACATAGAAGACAAAAAGATAATACAAAAAATCAATGAAACCAAAAGCTGGTTCTTTGAAAGGATAAACAAGATCGATGGTCCCTTAGCTAGACTAACCAAGAAAAAAAGAGAAAATGCCCAAATAAATACAATCAGAAACACAAAAGATGAAGTCACATCTGACCCAGAAGAAATACAAAAGATCATTAGAGACTATTATGTACACTTATATGGAAACAAACTGGAAAAACTTAAGGAAATGATATCTCACAACCTGCCTAGGTTGAAACAAGAAGAAATCGAGACCCTAAATAGACAAATAACAATCAAGGAAATTGACTATGTAATAAGAAAACTACCTACAAAAAAAAAGTCCTGGACCAGATGGCTTTCCAGCAAAATTCTATAAGACATTTAAGGAGGAGCTGATACCTATCCTACTGAAAGTATTCCAGGCGATTGAGAAAGATGGAACCATCTCCAAATCATTCTATGAAGCTAACATCACATTGATACCCAAGCCAGATAAAGACCCAACAAAGAAAGAGAACTACAGGCCAATATCTTTGATAAACATAGATGCTAAAATTCTCAACAAGATCCTAGCAAACCGGATTCAACAACACATCTCAAAAATCATCCATCATGACCAAGTAGGCTTCATCCCTGGGACACAAGGCTGGTTCAACATTCACAAGACAATAAATGTAATTAAATATATCAGCAGATGTCAGAACAAAAACCACATGATTATATCATTAGATGCAGAAAAAGCTTTTGATAAAATCCAGCACCCCTTCCTGATAAAAACCCTTGAACACCTAGGCATACAAGGAACATACCTCAAAATAGCAAAAGTCATCTATAAGAAACCCACAGCTAGTATACTCCTAAACAGACAAAAATTGGAACCATTTCCCGTGAACACTGGAACAAGACAAGGATGCCCACTCTCTCCCCTCCTGTTCAATGTAGTATTCGAAGTCCTAGCTAGAGCAATCAGAAAAGAGAAGGCGACCAGGGGTATCCAAATAGGAAAAGAGGAAGTCAAGTTATCCCTCTTTGCTGATGACATGATTGTGTACCTTGAAAACCCAAGAGAAGCCAGGCTCAGTGGCTCAGCCTATAATCCTGTGCCTTGAGAAGCTGAGGTGAGTGGACTGCCTGAGCCCGCGGGATCGAGACCTGCCTGGGCAACTTGGCAAGACCTCATCTCTACAATAAATCAAAAAATCAGCAGGGTGTGGTAGTGCGCACCTGTAGTTCTGGCTACTCGGAAGGCTGAGGTAGAAGGATCGCCGGAGCCCAGCGGGTCGAGGCTGC
>NW_007251336.1:544347-554818 GCF_000164805.1 Carlito syrichta | reverse complement strand
GTGGCCAGGAGCGGCCACTGCACTCCAGTCTGGGCAACAGAGTGAGACTCCAACTCAAAGAAAAAAAAAGAAAAAAGAAAACCCAAGAGAATCTGTAAAAAGCCTCCTTGCACTGATAAAGGACTTTGGCAAAGTCTCACGGTATAAAATAAATGTGCAAAAGACAATCGCATTTCTTTACACCAGTAATAAACAAACAGAAACCCAAATTAAAAAACACAATCCCATTCACAATAGCCACAAAAAAAATGAAATACCTTGGCATCTTCCTAACCAGAGATGTGAAAGACCTTTACAATGAAAACTACAAAACATTGCTGAAAGAAATCAAGGATGACACAAACAAGTGGGAAAATATCCCATGCTCACAGATTGGAGGAATCAACATTATAAAGATGTCCATTCTGCCTAAAGCAATCTACAGATTTAATGCAATACCCATCAAATTACCAGCAACATTTTTCTCAGAGCTAGAAAAAACAATACAGAAATTCATATGAAAACACAAACGACCAAGAATAGTCAGAACAATCCTCAGCAAAAAAAAAAAAAAACAAAGCAGGAGGTATCTCTTACCAGACTTCAAACTTTACTATAAAGCTACAATAATCAAAACAGCTTGGTATTGGTACAGGAACAGGAATATGGACCAATGGAATAGAATTGAGATTCCAGAAGCAAAACCTCAATTTCTCAACCAACTCATCTTCAAAAAAGTCTCCACCATCCACAACTGGGGAGAGGAGAACCTATTCAGTAAATGGTGCTGGGAAAACTGGATGACCACATGCAGAAGACTCAAATAAGACCCCTATCTATCCCCATATACAAAAATTAACTCTAAATGGATCAGAGACCTAAATGTAAAACCTCAAACCATAAGAACCTTAGAAAATGCAGGACATATCCTCATGGAAATTGGAACTGGCATTCAATTCCTGAAGAAAACCCGAAACCCACAGGCCATAAGAGATAAGATAGACAAGTGGGACCTCATTAAACTGACAAGCTTCTGCAAAGCCAAAGAAACCATCAAGAGAGCAGGGAAACAGCCTACAGACTGGGAAAAAGTATTTGTCAACTCCAGATCTGGCAAAGGCTTAACATCTTGGATCTACGAGGAACTCAAACGTGCTGAAAAGAAAAAAACAAGCAAACCCATTATAAAATGGGCAAAAGATATGAACAGACACTTCACAAAGGAAGACTTCCGAGCAGCCAACAGACACATGAAGAAATGTTCAACCTCACTAATCATCAAGGAGATACAAATCAAAACCACACTGAGATACCACCTAACTCCAGTCAGAATGGCAATTATCAATAACAAAAAATAACAGTTGCTCGAGAGGGTGTGGTGAAAAGGGAACACTTCTACACTGTTGGTGGGAGTGCAAACTAGTGCAACCTCTGTGGAAAGCAGTGTGGCGATTCCTAAAAGCTCTAAATATCGACCTCCCATATGACCCCACAATCCCCCTACTGGGAATATACCCTGAAGAACTCAAATCACTCTCTAAAAAAGACACCTGCACACATACGTTTATCACAACATTGTTCACAATAGAACCTGGAACCAACCATGCTGTCCATCAAAAGAGGACTAGATTTTTAAAATGTGGTACATATACACGATGGAATACTACGCAGCCATAAAAAAGAACAAAATCATGAATTCCACAGCAACCTGGATGGAACTAGAGTCTATAACACTGAGTGATCTCTCACAGAAACAAAGATCTGCATATCACATGTTCTCACTCATATAGTGGACCTTGAACATCTATCGTAATACTATAAGAAAACTATGTGGGAAACTATGGGGGGAGACTATGGGGGGAGAGCAGAAGGGAGGTGGGATTAACGGTAGTCAACATCTGTCTGGGGATGGGGGGACACCCCTTAACAACAAGGGTGCCTGAACGAAGCATATCTGTATACCTAACCCTTAACTGTACCCACAATATTAAAATAAAAAACATTGATTTAAAAAAGAATTAGTATTTATATATTAGAAGAGAAAGGTCTAAATTAATAAGCTCCCTCCATATTAAAAAAAGTATTCATTTAGAAAAATAAAATAAAATTCAGCCAAAGCTAAACAGAAAGGAGAAAAAAAATGACAGAAATTAATTAGATCTAGAAAACAGGAAAAAAAATTAATAAAACCAAAAGGCAGTTTTTTTCTTAAAGGACATGGGCTGGGCATGGTAGCTCATGCCTGTAATCCCAGCACTTTGGGAGGCCGAGGCAGGTAGACTGCTTGAGCTCAGGAGTTCAAGACCAGCCTGGACAGTAAAAAATTGTCTCTACAAAAAATAAAAGAGCCTGAACCCACGGGTTTGAGACCTGCCTGGGTAACTTGGTGAGACCTCATCTCTACAATAAATAAAAAATTAGTCGGGTGTGGTAGCGCGCACCTGTAGTTCTAGCTACTTGGAAGGCTGAGGTGGAAGGATCGCCGGAGCCCAGTAGGTCAAGGCTGCAGTGGCCGGGAGTGTCCACTGCACCCCAGTCTGGGTGACAGAGTGAGACTCCAACTCACAAAAAGATAAAAAATAAATAAATAAATAAATAATAAAAGAAAATTAGCTAGGTGTGGTGGCACATGCCTGTAGTTCAGGCTACTTGGGATGTTGAAGTGGAAGGACTGCCAGAGCCCAGGAGGTCAAGGCTGCCATGAGCTGTGATCACAGTGATCATGCCACTGCACTCCAGCTTGGGTGACAGAGTGAGACTCTGACTCCAAAAACAGAAAAAACAAAAAACAAAAAGGAGAGAGAGAGTGAGAGAGAGAGACAAGGAGACAAGGTCTTGCTGTTGGCCAGTGACTGGAGTGCAATGGTTATTCACAGGCACAATAATAGCATACTACATCCCTGAGTTCCTAGGCTCAAGTGATCCTCCTGCCTTACCCAGCCAGGTAGTTGGGACTACAGGCATACACCACATTTACCTTGGTTCTTTAAGATCAATAAAACTGAAGCCTCTAGCCAGACTGTCAGGGAAAAAAAAGAGATGTCACAAATTACCAATAACAGGATTAAGAGAGGGGACAAGTAAACTACTCTCTCTACAGTCATTAAGGGACTATTAAACTATCACTATATTTGACCTCTTAGGTAAAATGGACAAATCCCTAGAAAGACACAACATACTAAAGCTCACTCAAGAAGAAATAGGTATCTGAGAAGTCCTATTTCTATTAATGAAATTTAATGTGTAGTTAAAAATATCCCACAAAAAAACCCTCAAAACCTGGGTGGTTTCACTGATAAATGTCACCAAATATTAAGGAAGAAATAATATCAATTTTACAGAGTCTTGCAGAAAACAGAACAGGAGGAAACTCTTTTGAATTCACTGTGG
Source organism: Carlito syrichta (assembly GCF_000164805.1). Lineage (NCBI taxonomy): Eukaryota > Metazoa > Chordata > Mammalia > Primates > Tarsiidae > Carlito > Carlito syrichta. Next base: position 551,449 of record NW_007251336.1, on the reverse strand, counting down.
GTTCTGCATCAATCTGATACCAAAACCAAAGACATCACAGTGAAAGAAGAAAAAACAACTAAAATGCTTAAAAAAAAAAAAAAAAAAAACCTACAAACCAATAATATCCCTCATGAGTACAAATTATTGACACAATTTTAGCAACTCAAACCCAACAATATATATATTAGATACATATATATAAAATAATGAATTATAACCAAGTGGGTTTTAGCCCAGGAATGAAAAGGTTGGTTTATCATTCAAAAACCAACAATGAAATTCATTAAAAATAAAACAAAACAAAGAAACAACCATCTGATCATCTCAATAACTGTTAAAAATTTTTTTTTAAAGACAAATTCACTCACAGTAAAAACTCAGCAAACCAGGAAGAGAAGAAAACCTCTTCAACCTAATAAAGTAAGAGGGAGACCCCAAATAAACAGGTATTATCTTTTTGGAGGGTGACCCCTTGTAGTATACTTGGAATTTCTTCCTCTGGACCAAACATCAAAGTTTTTATCTGGAAGTTTTGAGAAGGCTGCATCACGATTTGCAAAGTGTCCCAAACTGTGGCAAACAGGTGACTGGTTCTTCTACCACAACAAAATACTTACGTACACAGCACTGAGTGTTCAGCCATTTTTGACCCAAACCAGCATAACCCTGTGCCCCACCCTCCCTATTCATCTGTTCTTGCCCCGAGCAACTTTTTTCTTTCTTTTATTTCTCACCCCCAGTGACTTTTTTTTACTTGAAATAAAACAATTTTAAAGAACAAAATCAGAGGTCTTATACCATGGTATTTCAAGATTATAAATATAAGTTAAAGTAATCAAGACAGTTGAAATATTGGTGTAAAAGACGTTATTAATTACGGGAACAGAGTCCACAAATAGATTCACATATGTATGATCAGGTTTTATTGTTTTGTTTTTTACAAAATTGCAAAGGCAATTCAATGGGGACAAGAAAAATCTCTTCAACAAATGGTGCTGAAACAAGTGGATAACCATATGCCAACACACACACACACACACACACACACACACACAAAACCCCAATTCAACCCTGCCTTAATACCATATACAAAAATTAACTGGAGAGCTGCCAAGATGGCCACTGTGGAGCAGACTGGCGCCTCTCTGGCTGAGCAACGCAGAGAGTGGTGACCCAGCCGCCCATAGACAGAGACAACTTGAACACTTTTGGAGAGGTCAAACACCCTCGGTGGGCTCAGTGGATCAGCCTGTAATCCCAGCACTTTGGGAGGCTGAGGTGAGTGGACTGCCTGAGCCCGTGGGTTCGAGACCCGCCTGGGCAGCGAGACCTCATCTCTACAATAAGTCAAAAATTAGCCGGGCGTAGTAGCTATTTAATGTAGTTCCGGCTACTCGGAAGGCTGAGGCGGAAGGATCGCCAGAGCCCAACGGGTCGAGGCTGCGGTGGCCGGCTCTCCGACTCAAAGGAAAAAAAACAAAGCAACACCCCACAACCCAGCAAAGGTCTCTCTGAACAGAGATAACCAGAAAGTGATGGCTGACGCGCAAATCTGGTATTCCATCCCCCACAGTGCACCAGGCTCGCACAAAAGCTGAATCCCTGCCTAGTGATCAATAGCGGGTGAGTATACGAACGACGACTTGAGATGGTTCGCCCTCTCTCAACCGTGCGCAGGTTGCTGGCCCATGCAGGAGGAGTCCTGGGCAAGGCACAGCGGTGTCAACCGAAACTCAAGCAGAATGGGGGGGAAAAACCTGTGCTGGGTCAGTTGCCATGAGCGCTGACTCACAGGCAGGGAAAGCCCGCCTGCAGTGAACCTGGCTGGTGGCCATCTTCCTAGCCAAAGCAGGAAAAATTCATTGAAATGGATCATAGATCGAAGGCTACAAGTATTAAAAAAAAAAAAAAAGAATAAAATCTGGGGTTAGGAAACAATTTCTTAGGACATAAAAATATTAAGTGTAAAAGAATAAGCTGACAAATTGGATTTCATCAAAACTTTAAAATATACTCTTCAAAAGATACTGATTACAAAAATGAATAAGCAAGCAACACATTGGGAGAAGATATTTGCAAAACATTAATCCAGCAAGGTACTTCGATTTCGAATATAAAAAGAACTCTCACAGCTCAATAAGGAGGTACTCAATTAAAAAAAAAAAAAAAAAGGCCAGAGAACACTTAACAAAAAGAGACATACAGATGGCAAAAAAAAGCACATGAAAAGATACTTAACATCAAAACTTTTCAAACTGTAAAATTTTAAGTAGGTTTCAATATATTGCAATTAGTTATACTTCAATAAAGCTATAACAATTTTTAACAATAAACTTAAGGCTAATTAATTTATCACACACTCAAAAGCAAACAGATGTGCCCAATGACATGCAATGGCTTGGAATGACTGCAGATAATGACACTGTATACCATGTAGGTTGAGTTTAAAGACTGACACTATGACAGACATTACTAGTTTCCTATCTTATATCCACTGTCTTCTGCTTCCTTACTAATAGGACCTCAGTTGTGTCTGTACGAGAAAATATGCCCAGCTAAAATACTCAAAACGCTTATCTGTCGCTGTTAACCTTTGTCATAGAGGTACTATCCCTTCCTCCTCATCCATGCTTGGAATGTAGCGATGACACCTTGCGGTACACCATCTATACTGTGACCCAAAGGACGAAAGCCAATGCTAAGGGTGAAGAGGAGTAAAAAAAGAGGATAAATTTGCTTCCTCAATAGCATTCACAGGACTCAAGCCATAGATGGCCTGACTGGACTTCTTACTGAGATAAATAAACCACTTCCTTGTTTAAGCCATCATTTGTTGGTAATTCTCTTCCACACAGTTCAATAAAACGCGTAGCATTCAGAGAATTTGGTATGAGAAGTGGAGTATGACGTACCAGTTATCCAACCAATCCCTATGTATTTATTCCAATTTTATGGTCCTATTCTTTCCTACTAAGTGCCTTAACTTCTAAAAGAGACCTGATGCGGTTGTAAACTCAATTTATGTTGTAATTCAGCAACTCTCAGGGTCAGCCTCTGTTTAACGGTATTAGCCGTATGAATGCAAAAGATAAGAAACTCTCTTAGGACAAAGAACCATGTTGGGATTTTTTTTTTTTAATGCCTTAAAAAAGAATTCTAGGCTGGGCGTGGTGGCTCACACTTATAATCCTAGCACTTTGGGAGGGCGAGGTGAGAGGACTATCTGAGCCCATGGGTTTGAGAGCAGCCTGGGCAACTTAGCAAGACCTCATCTCTACAATGAATCAAAAAATTAGCCAGGTGTGGTGGCATGGGCCTGTAGTTCCAGCTACTTGGAAGGCTGAGACGGAAAGCTCACCCGAGCCCAGCAGGTTGAGGCTGAGTGACCGTGAGCATGCCACTGCACTTCAGCCTGGGCAACAGTGAGACACTGACTCGAAAAAAAAGAATTCTATACTACCCCTTAAGGCTTTTCCTTAAGTAGACACTTTATTCACAACATGATATACACTGCCAAAGTCACATCTTCTAAAACTATTTTTATCCTCACTGCCATCAAACCCGATTCAGACTGCCATATCTTTGAAGGTTGGTCTTTTACTTGCAGTCTTGATACAAATTGTCAAATAGGTCTGCCTAATAGCATAATCATAGAAATTAAGTACAGAATAACCTCTAGGAGGACTAGAGTGCCAGATCCTAAAGGTTTACAATCAGTAATAATGCCCAACTATACTATGAGGGTTATTCTAGCAAAAACACCACTTCCAGCCAGGTGCAGTATCATGCATCTATAGTCCCAGCTACTAAGAAGATTGAAATGGGAGGATTGCTTGAGCCCACGAGTTTTAGGGCGGCCTGGGCAACATAGTGAAACCCTGTCTCTAAAATCAAAAAACAAAAAAACCTCAATTCCACTGTTGCTTAGACCTGGATACTAGAAGCCCTCCTGGTGCTGTCCTTAAGCAAGTGGATGTCTTTACCACCAGGACTGCCAGATCAGCCCTCCTGATCAACATATTCACATTGCTTCCTTCTAAATCCAAATCTTAGGTCATATGTCTGTACCCTAGCTGTTAAGAGAGACTAGGAATATGAATCCCATGACTTCACTAAGAATATGAAACACTTTATGTGGGAAAGCGTCTAAATGTAAGGAGTGTATTTAAGATATATAGTCATAAGCCGGGCTCGGTGGCTCAGCCTATAATCCTGTGCCTTGGGAGGCTGAGGTGAGTGGATTGCCTGAGCCCGCAGGTTCGAGACACACCTGGGCAATTTGGCGAGACCTCATCTCTACAATAAAATAAAATTAAATTTAAAAAAAATCAGCCCGGCGTGGTAGTGCGTGCCTGTAATTCCGGCTACTCGGAAGGCTGAGGTGGAAGGATTGCCGGAGCCCAGTAGGTTGAGGTTGCGGTGGCCGGGAACGGCCACTGCACTCCAGTCTGGGCGACAGAGTGAGACTCCAACTCAAAAAAAAAGATATATAGTCATAAGTGATAACAGTCCACTACTTACATTATTATCTCTAACATCTTAACAACAAACATTTTACATAGGATCTTTTTATATAATTACACTTAATTGTCTACCACCACCCCCTAATTATACTTACTGAACGGGCACATTTTTTGGGGGGACTGCTAGAAAGTCCATCTAGTTGCCCATGTTCACCCAGAAATCCGGTCACTTGGTCCAAGAAGGAAGATACATCTAACTGGTGCCATTCTACTAGCTTCTGACCTAAAGATTAAAAACCAGGATATATAAATATAATAAAATCTATATTCTTCCTGAACATTCTCATTAAGTATTTCTTTCAGCATATGCATAATTAAAATTTACTGTGAACATGCATCACCGCCCTCACCAACTTAAGTTACATAGTGCCTTCATAACCTAGAGGATACATCAATTATAATCCACCTAACAGAGTCCTACCATCATGATAGACAACTATCTTATTTGCTGATATCACTTACTGCCATTTAGAATGAGATTCAGACAAAGCAGTATCTATATAAAATGGAATAAGTTAATAATAACACCAGTTTCACCCTCTGTTTCTGTAGTGAGATCACAACTAGTATCTGAACAATCTTAATATTTTATTGATAGAAACCTAAGGGGTCGGGTGCAGTGGCTCATGTCTGTAATCCCAGCACTGTGGGAGGCAGAGGTGAGAGGACTGCCCGAGTTCAAGGGTTTGAGATCAGCCTAGGCAACTTGTTGAGACCTTCATCTCTACAATAAATCAAAAAACTAGCTGGGTGTGATGGCATGTCCCTGCGGTTCCAGCTACATAGAAGGCTGAAACAGAAGGATCACCTGAGCCCCAGTAGGCTGAGGCTGCAGTGACTGTGAGCGTGCTACTGCACTACTGAGTGAGACTCAAAAAAAAGGAACAGACCTGTACAAATATAAAACATTACCATCACCCATAGTAGTCAAAAAAAGATTTCCTAAATACACACATCAATAGGTATGTAAGCAATTATAAAGGGAATAAACAAGAAAGCTTCATCTAAACTATTACAATTCTGAAACCAGATCCAGTCAAATATTAAAATCAATCATTTAGGTAAATGATAGATTAAAGGTTACTAGCTGATATAAATCTTACCTGTCCGTGGATCCAATATGGAAACATAGGGGAAATCCCCTAGCTTATAAAACTGTATGTATCTCTGACCTTCTTCACTGTCATGATAAACCTGTTAAGTCATTGATATAAAAAAAAAGTCAGCCTACAAAGGGACTACCTTATACACCAGCAGCAGTTAATTCTCCAAATATACCTTTACTGTATGTGTTAGGATCTCATTTCTGCATTAAAGAGAAAAGGAAGGCCAGGCACAGTGGCTCAAGTCTGTAATCCCAGTACTTCGGGAGATCGAAGTGAAAGGATTGTCTGAGTTCAGGGGTTCGAGATCAGCCTGGGCAACTTGGTGAGACCTCGTCTCTACAGTAAATCAAAAAAGTAGCCAGGGGTGGTGGCATGTACCTACAGTTCCAGCTACTTGGAAGGTCAAGGCAGAAGGATTGCCTGAGCCCAGCAGGTCAAGGCTGCAGTGGCTGTGAGCATGCTACCGCACTCCAGCCTGGGCAACAGAGTGAGATTCCAACTCAAAAAATAAAAATAAAAAAGAGAGAGAAAGAAAAGGAAAGTCATCTGGTATGTGAAATCCGCAACTTCTTGCCCTTAGACCTTTCTGGAAACTTACCATAAACATATCAATCCATTCCTCCTCCTTTCCAAGTTCAGAAGAAGTATTATTCTTCCTGCTCAAGTTATCTGTTAACTTATGTCATTTCTTATTCTCAATCATATACCTCTTAATAAACCACAATATATTAAGATTATGGCCGGGTGCATCGCTTTAGGCCAGGAGTTCACAACCAGCCTGGTCAACATAGCAAGACCCAGTCTCTACAAAAAAATAAAAATAAAAAAAATTAGCTGGGCATGCCTGAAGTCCTAGCTACTTGGGAAACTAAGGAAGGAGGATTACTTGAGCCCAGGATTTCAAGACTGCAGTGAGCTATGCTCATGTCAGTGCACTCCAGCCTGGGCAACAGAGTGAGACTCTCTTACTTAAAAAAAAAAAAAAAAAAAAAATACACACACACACGTACCTAGGCAAAGAGATGTTCAACCACTATTTGCTAAATAAAAGGAATTTTACTATTTAAAAAATTACATTAAACTTAGAAGCCTGTAAAAATATAAATAGGCAAAGTAATAACATTAATAACGCATTTTGTAGCACGGAAAGAATTAAGTTCATTCAAAAGGTTTTATTTTCACCAGGTGTAGTGGCTCACGCCTATAATCCCAGCACTTTGGAAGGCTGAGGCAAGAGGGATTGCCTAAGCCCAGGGTTTGAGACCAGCCTGGACAACTTGGCAAGACCTTGTCTCTACAATAAATAAAAAAATAAGCTGGGTATGGTGGTACATGCCTATCGTTCCAGCTACTTGGAAGGCTGAGGCAGAAGGATGGCTTGAGCCCAACAGGTCGAGGCTACAGTGGCCATGAGAGTGTCACTGCACTTCAGCCTGGGTGACAAATTGAGACTTTGACTCAAAAAAAAAAAAAAAAAAAAGGTTTTCTTTT
>NW_007251336.1:505014-544273 GCF_000164805.1 Carlito syrichta | reverse complement strand
CCCTCAGCCTTCCAAGTAGCCGGAATTACAGGCATGCGCTACCATGCCCGGCTGATTTTTTTATTTATTGTAGAGATGAGGTCTCACTGCCCAGGTGGGTCTCGAACCCGCGGGCTCAGTCAATCCACTCACCTCAGCCTCCCAAAGGCGCGAGATTACAGGTTGAGCCACTGAGCCCGGCTATTATTTTCTATGACTTCTCATAAAATAAAAAATTAGTGCAAGAACATCTAACCTTAGCTTGTTAATTTGTATAAAAAGAAACTAGAGCCAAGTGACATATCCAAGAACATATAGTTAAAGAATATCAAACTCAAGCTAAAATCTAAGTCTTAGCTAAATGATTTTCAATTACTCCAAGATCTTCTACACCTGCACTGTCCAATATAATCGCTGCTAACCACATGTGGCTACTGAAGCACTTGAAATGTGGCCAGTTCAAAATGAGATGTGCTGTAAGTGTAAAGTACACACCATATCTTCAAGATTCAACATCAAAAATAAGGCAAAATATCTATGGGTGGTTTTACTTTTTACATGTCACAATTTAAGTCCGTTATTAAACTTCTTCCAGCTTTTAGCCCAAATCCTTCTCCCCCAACATCCCATAGTATAAAATACAACAAAAATTTTGATTAACTCTCCTTCTCACCTGCCAGAAAATGAAATGTTCCCGGATAATATTCTTCACAGCTTCATTGCTCCATACATCACGGTTGAGGCACTGGCATGCAAAGTCTTGTACATTTTGAATGTTTATCATCAGCCACTTATTCTGCATCTGGCCACACTCTTTGGCCTGTAAGAGTAAAGTTACACAGCACTTGTTAGAAACAATTTATACCTGGTGACTGATATGCTTCAGAATTAAGAAGCTGTCCTCTTTCCATATAAATACTAAGTTTTTCCTCAGGTATGACATCTAGAGTTTTCAGTATTTATATATTCTTTTTATTTCATATTTATTTTTTATTTTATTTTATTTATGAGTCAGAGTCTCACTCCATTGCCCAGGCTGGAGGCATCGTCATAGCTCACCGTTGCCTCCAATTCCTGGGCTCAGGTGATCCTTCCACCTCAGCCTCCCAAATACTGAGACTAGGCCTGTGCCACTACACTTAGCTAATTTTTTTTACTTTTTAAAATTTTTTTGTAGAGACGAGGTCTTGCTATATTGCCTAGGCTGGTCTTGAACTCCCGGGCTCAAGCATCCCTTCACCTCAGCCTCCCAAAGTGTTGGGATTTTAAATGTAAGCCACCATGCCTGGCACATTCTTTATATTTACTTTGTATTTCATATATAATTATATAGTCAATTTCAAGTATTTCTCAAATTTAAATGAATTGTTTTCTCTTTTAGCCACTCTTATTCGTTATAATGACTAAATTTTTAAAGTATGTTTAAACATCCTAAAAAGGATGCCACAAACTTAAGGCTAACAAACCACATAATCCTATTCTTTTCCAATCCCCATTAATAAATATACCAGTTAATGGCTGCAACTGATGTGTATACATGACTTCATAATGTTTTATTTTCTTAAATATAACTTCTATAACATTTCCAAATTCATATTCATCTCAATTATTAGGTGTATGCTATTTTATAGAATCACTCTGAACATTTTAGTAAAAATTGCTGAAAATTTTCTATCCCTTAGAGGTGCTTTCCTAGAAGCAAGATTTCAAAAAAGTGGGATTACTGGGACCAAAGAATGTTTATAGCAAAAACTCCCGAATTTATGGCACAAATATTAATATATCAATCATAAGTCCCTCATCATAATGAAGACCTATCAAATGTTGAAGAATGGAAAAAGAATCATAAAAAAGTAGCCAGGTGTGGTAACTCACGCCAGTAATCCCAGCACTCTGAGAGGCAGAAGCAAGTGCCTGAGCTCAGTGATTAGAGACCACCCTGGCCAACATGGCAAGACACTGTCTTGACAATAAATCAAAAGTTTCAGTAAATATATATGCACAGAATAAAGTCAAGAAGGAAATTTATTAAAATATACATAGTACTTGTTATGGAAATGGATATTATAATTTTATTATTTTTTCTTACTAATTTTCTAATTTTTCCATAATGTCTGTCTAATTTGAATAAAACACAAGCTATAAAGTTAAAATTAGAAAAACTTTATCTTAAATATTTACTTAGTTGTTGAATAGGCTCTTTACATTTTCAGCTAAACATTTTTTTTCCTTGAGTTGGAGTCTCACTCTGTTGCTAAGGCAGGAGTGCAGTGGCATGCTCACGGCCACCACAGCCTCGACCTGCTCAGCCTTCCCGGATTTATTATTTTTTTTAATAGAGATGAGGTCTCACCAAACTGCCCGGGCGGGTCTTGAACCCCTGAGTTTAGGCAATCCTCTCACCTCAGCCTCCCAAAGTGCTGGTATTACAGGTTTGAGTCATCACGCCCGGCCAGCTAAACATTTTTACTTGTATTTATAGTAAATGCTTTTGAAATTAGCAACAATTTTAGTAATTAGGTGCACCTGTAATTGAAAAGCAACTTAAGAATATGAATTTCTTCTTTTGAAATAAGAAATATTACAAAAATTGTTCTGATTCTTCCTACACAATATAATCCAAATTATGCCATTCAATCATTCAATAAAGATTTGATGAAGACTGACTAAAGTATTCTAGGCACTGTGGATACACCACAGTAAATAAACTAAGTCCCTGTGTGTTCATAGAGCTTACAAGCTAGTAGGGAAAGAAAAAAACATAAGAAAACAAGGGGGGGACACCCTAAAACAGAATTTACTTATAAAAAATTACACATTCCTACATGTTTAAACTTCAGACACCTTCAAAGTACTCTCCATTTGATGTAATACACCTATCTAGATGCCTTTTCCACTGCTCAAAAGTTTTTGATCTCGTCAATTTTGATACCTTATAGTGCTTTTTTGTTTCACCTCTTCCACACTGACAAAACGTTCCCTGTTTTTTCATGGGGGGGATAAACAAAAACAAGACGCTTAGGGTGAAATTGGGCGGACAGGAAAGGTGGGACACGTGGGTCATGCCATTTTTGGTCAAAGACTGATGCACGCTCAACATGTGTGGGCATGTGCTCTCATAAATTACTCATGAAATGAGCAAACACACTGAAAAGAATCTTCAAAAAAAAATTCACTAAAGCCTACGCAGCCTCTCACAACACTAACTGGTACACTGATGTCAATGGCTTCCTAGAACATTCACCTAACGAGGGAACCCTATACTACAAGGGGACCACCCTTCAAAAGATAAGTTCAGTTAATTTTAAGTCCCCCTTCATATTCCCTTACCTAGGTCAGACCATTTATTCTGAGGGCTTTGCTCACTTAGCTCCCACTACATGGTTTTCTTGGCTGTTTCGGAAATACACCCAGTTCTTTCCAACATCAGTACCTTTACACAAACTTTTATCTGCTTTTCCCCTGGACTTTCCCATGGTTTGTATTCTCTCACTTCTTTCAGGTTTCTACTTACTTCTCATCCTTTCGGAAATCTCTGATCTTCCTATCTAAAACAGTCCTTTCTCCTCACAATTGCAAACTTATGTGAAACCTGTGAAATTAACCCTGCTTTCAACTTGCCTGGAAGAACAAATTGAATATGGCAACATAGCCACACCTATTTTGTAAGGGACCTTAGAAAATCCAGATACTTAGTTAAAAATTCAAGACACAGCCGGGCTCGGTGGCTCAGCCTGTAATCCCGCGCCTTTGGGAGGCTGAGGTGAGTGGACTGCCTGAGCCCACGGGTTCAAGACCCGCCTGGGCAACTTGGCGAGACCTCATCTCTACAATAAATCAAAAATGAGCCAGTGTGGTAGCGCATGCCTGTAGTTGCAACTACTTGGAAGGCTGAGGCAGAAGGATTGCCGGAGCCCAGCAGGTCGAGGCTGCGGTGGCCGGGAGCGGCCACTGCACTCCAGTCTGGGCGACAGAGTGAGACTCCAACTCAAAAAAAAAAAAAAAATTCAAGACACAAACTTAATGACCCTAGACAAACAAAAACACCCCTCTCCTTTCCTTGCTGCATTTTATTCTTTCTCTCAACAACTACTATAACCTAAAATGAATGTCTATCTCTCTCTCTCTCCATCAAAAACAAACATACAAAATATACACACTATGTTTAGTCTGTTTCTCCTATTAGATTATAAACTCCGAGATAGCAAGGACTTTGTTTAATTTGCTTACCACTAGCTCTCTGTGGCAGAAACTGCTTATTGGTACCAAATGCCTATTCTCCTCTTGTCCCTCTTAGTAACAGAACCTTCCATTTTTAGCTAAGCATCTGGATTTCCTAGTGTCCCCTGCAAAAGGTATATCCTTGAACATGACTAGTTATAATAGTTTCGAAAGCTGTAAAACTATGGCTCAGATTTTCATCCAATATGGGACCAAACCTATGTGTCCTCCCTGAGCACCCAAAAAGTATTCTTCTAATTTTAACATTCACCTCTCTAAACTTCAGTGACTTAATTTTGCATACTACCTTCCTAATTTTTATACACTTATGGATATATTATTAATCATAATGAAATAAATACTTTTCCTGGGAATGTTCATATCATCTAAAGACTTGTAGACTCATTGTCAGATCTCCCTCCATGAAAATAAAAAAAGACAGATAGCCAGTTTAGTATTATCAGTGAAAAACAAGTGACTAGGTTGCTACAAACATAGGCCATAAAATACAAAGGAAAAAAAGGTGATATAACTTAAAATTCAGAGGACAACATCAAAAGAGATTCATATTTTCCCTCAAGGAACAAGCAGAAGAATAACTGCTTTTTATGAGTCCAAAATGACCAAATTAAATCAAGCTCAGTTACTACATTAAGACTTAGAGCATTCTCTTCACTTAGTATGAAGAAAAAGAAAAAAAAGACCCAGAGCAACTCAGAAGCTAATAAAAATAGAAAACATGCCAAAACAAACTCACATCCTCTTTGCCTTTCATATTGCTACTATTCTCTCTCAATGGCTATGCATCACCAAACACTAGAAAGGACAGGTACCTGCCATGTTAAGACCATGAGGAAAGGATGAAGACTGAGGAAACATCTAACGTGACATCTTTGAGATGACATATTAATACCAATGATTCCCTCAACTCTAGGCTTATCACTTGACAAAAATAAACAACTGTGACTACACAGATATTCTTTTCAGACACACTAGGACCCCCACAGAAATACAGGCAAAAGATACCTGTAAACAATTCGTAAATGGCTAACAAACACACACACTATTCTTAGTAGTGGTCAAAGATATAAAAAACATAAGCAAGATTTTTTTTTTTGGTCAGAGTCCCACTCTGTCACCCAGGCTGGAGTGCAGTGTCACACTCACGGCCTCTGTAGCCTCAACTTGCTGGGCTCAGGCGATCCTTCCTCTTTAGCCTTCCAAGTTAGTGGAACTACAAGTATGCACCACCACACCCAGCTAATTTTTTTGATTTACTGTAGAGACGAGGTCTTGCCATGTTGCCCAGCCTGGTCTCAAACCGTGAGCTCAGGCAATCCTCTCTCCTCCACCTCCCAAAGCATTGGGATTACAGGTGTGAGCCACCATGCCTGGCCACAAGATTTTTTAAAGCTATCAAGAATGGCAAAGATTATAAAAGGATACCAGACAAAGCTAATAAAAGGATTTCAAACAAGCAATCCCATACACTACTGGAAGAAATACATTTCATATATTGCTGGTAGAAATAGAAATCAACGTATGATGAGAAACCCAAAACAACCCAGAATTCATTTACTAAAAAACTGTATATTTATTCTTACATTTTAAAACTTCGGTCACCTTCAAAGTGCTCTCCATTTGATGCAATACACCTATCTAGATGCTTTTTCCACTGCTCAACCGTTTTTGCTGTTGTTTCACCTCTTCCACACTGGCAAAATGTTTCCCTTTAAGGACTTTTTTCATCCAGGGAAACAAAAAAAAAGTCACTTGGGATGAGATTGGGTGAATAGGGAAAGTGGGGCGGGGGGTCATGCCTTTCTTGGTCAAAAACTGCTGAACACTCGGCACAGTGTAGACAGGTGCACTCATAAATCACCCATCATAAAATGGGCAATCACATTAAAAGAATCTCCAAAAAAAAAAAAATTCACTGAAATTGAACACAGCCTCTCACAACAACGCTAGCTGGCAGACTGATACCAATGGGTTCCTAGAAAACTTACTTAGGAGGGAAGTCTGTACAAGAGGCCTGTCTCCCCAAAAACTAATTCTGGTCTTTTTTGGGGTCCCTCTCATAAGCTTAGGTATATGATGCAAAAATACTTATTAAAACGCCAATTTTCTATAGACTGAAAATATATTTTTGGACTGAAAATATGAAAGGACTCAGAGTTAAGTCACAGGATCTCCAACAATTTACCGTTTCAAAGCTGCCTTTATGCATTAAGTCAATGGGTGGCCGGAACAGATCTGCAAGGGTAGTTAGTTTCTTATCTATGGCTCCTCCATTTCTTAATTCCTGTTCTTGTCGAACTGTAACAAAGGATGAAAAAGTTTCAATTAGCCATAAATAAAATAGTCATGAATTACAATTAAAAAAAAACCTTGCATCAATTGAAAGAATTATTGAACAACATGCTTGACCTCAAATGCAAGCATCTAATGCTAACTCTAAAAAATTAAAGCACAAAGCGGGTTAGAGAGGGAGTCTTAATATTTGGTGGTATTCCCTAAAGGATAAAAGCAGAAAATTAAATTAATTTTAATAATAATAAAGTAATCACCCAGTCAAAATAATTTCTTTCCATATTCAAAAACTAACTTTAGTATAAGAGGAAACTTTCATCCTCATCTAGTTCCGAAAGTAATTTTAATATGTCTGCTGTGGTTAGCTACACCCCAATCTTTATAGATTCTGGCAGATGACCACTTCTGTCACCTTCCCCTAGAAGGGCAGAGGATTCCCTAGATGACTTTAGTTTAGGTTTTCTTCAATTCTCTCCAAAGTTACAAGAACTATTTGGTCCAAGAGTTTCTCATATATTCTCTAAACAGAACTTTCCCTTCTTTAGGATTCCACTGCTAAATCAGTACTGTATCTTCTAAAGGTATAAGGCCAAAATTTTCATCCTAACTTATCACACAAAAATATTTCAAACAACTATAGCCAATTGTTAATAGGGCTGCTTTGGATGGTGTAGCTTTTTCTTCTATTTTTAAATATTTTATAATAATCATTTTTGTTATAGTCATTCCTTTCACTGACAGATCCTAAGGGAAGTCAGTTTTTTACTTTTTTTGTTTTTGTTTTTTAGTTTTTACTTTTATTACAGTCAGCATTTAAGTGCTCATTCATAAGCTGTTTATGTATATAAATTATCAGATTTCTTACATTTTCTCCATCTCTCTTACTATTCTTCTAAACCAAACAGATTAGAATTTGGAATAATTCAGCTTGGGGGGAGCTAATCACAAACAGACTGAATTCAATTTCACTTTTTTTTTTTTTGAGTTGGAGTCTCACTCTGTCACCCAGACTGGAGTGCAGTGGCCGCTCCCGGCCACCGCAGCCTCGACCTGCTGGGCTCCGGCGATCTTTCGCCTCAGCCTTCCAAGTAGCTGGAACTACAGGCGCATGCTACCATGCCCGGCTAATTTTTTGATTTATTGTAGAGATGCGGTCCCGCTGCCCAGGCGGGTCTCGAACCCACGGGCTCAGGCAATCCACTCACCTCAGCCTCCCAAAGGCGTGGGATTACAGGCTGAGCCACCAAGCCCGGCTTCAATTTCACTTTTTAAACAAGATGAATCCTCAGAGTAATTACGCCGAATATTAATCATTTTCTTCTTTTTAATAGGAAGGGAGCGGGAGAGGAAGATGATAAACTAGTCCATAGATACCTACTAGTTTCAGTTTGAAAATCTCGGAAACCATCAAAAATCGAACGTGCAGGCCGTCGTCTTTTAGGAGCTTTAGGGGAAAAAAATTATAATTAAAGTTCTAAAACATTAATTTTAAAACTTAATTCTAAAAAGTCCTTATTATAAGTATTTGCACAGATTCATAATGGTGCCTCCTCTCAATAATAAAACAAGTTTTTAACTTTCAAGTCATTCATGTTTAATTATCCAACCATCTTCAGTCCAACCACATTGTTTTACCAATGAGAAAATTAAAACCCAGTTAAGAGATCTGACCAAACTCGTGTAAAAAGATAAGAGTCTAAGTGGTGGTATTAGGAAGAAACATTTTAAGGATGACTTCACACAGAGATGATGCTACATACACGCAGCAAATATCCAATTCAGGTTAGCCCAAGGAATCTGATTGCCCTTTGGTATAACACTTGAGTAACTCCAAGTTCTAAACCATAAGACGTAGGAACTATAGTGGTGGCCAGGTTCAGTGGGTGGCTCATGTCTATAATCTCAGCACACTGGGAGGCGGAGGCTAGAGGATTGCCTGAGCCTGTGGGTTCGAAACCAGCCTGGGCAACATGGCGAAACCTCATCTCTACAATAAGTCAAAATATCAGCCAGGCATGGTGGTGCATGCCTATGGTTCCAGCTACCTTGGAAGGCTGAGGTGGAAGGATCACCTTGAGGCCACCAGGTCGAGGTTGTGGTAGCCATGAGCATGCCACTGTACTCCAGCCTGGACAACAGAGTGAGACTCCGACTCAAAAAAAAGACTTAGGGACTACTACTTAGTGAGTGGACACACATGCAGAATTAAAAACTGTGGAAGAAAACATTTTTCCACAGTTATATAATGATTTAGTGACAGGAAAGCATATAGAACCAAGGTCTTCCACTACCTCTGTACAGTGTTTATAACCCAATCTTTAAGTATTTTGCAGATAAGTTCTAGAATGCAATAATCAAAAATGTTATCTTCAGCCGGGCTCAGTGGCTCAGCCTGTAATCCTGCGCCTTTGGGAGGCTGAGGTGAGTGAATTGCCTGAGCACGCGGGTTCGAGACCCGCCTGGGCAAGTTGGCGAGACCTCATCTCTACAATTAAAAAAAAAAAGAGCTGGGCATGGTAGTGTGTGCCTGTAGTTCCAGCTACTTGGAAAGCTGAGGTGGAAGGATCGCCGGAGCCCAGCAGGTTAAGGCTACGGTGGCCAGGAGTGGCCACTGCACTCCAGGCTGGGCGACAGAGTGAGACTCCAACTCAAAAAAGAAAAAAAATGTTATCTTCCTATATGTATGTACTTTTAAAAATAAAAGAAAAAAAGCAGATAATTTATATACATTACAATACATAAGGATTTTCAATATGGATAACAGTTTTGTTTTGTTCCAAATAGCTGGAACTACAGGTATGGACCACCACACCTGGCTAATTTTTTGATTTACTTAGAGACGAGGTCTCACCAAGTTGCCCAGGCTGGTCTCGAACCCTTGGACTAAGGCAATCCTTTCACCTCAGTCTCCTAAAGTGCTGGGGTTATAGGCTTGAGCGACCGTACCCAGCTATAACAGTTATTAAGTTGGCTTATGGCAAGCCTGGCCAGCATGTAACCAGAACAATGCTCTATGTTAATAAATGATGAGTCGGGCACAATGGCTCACACCTGTAATCCCAGCACTTCGGGAGATGGAGGCAAGAGGATTGCCTGAGTCCAGGAGTTTAAGACCAGCCTGGGCAACATGGCAAGACCTTGTCTCTACAATAGATCAAAAAATTAGGTGGGTGTGGTGACATGCACCTATAGTTCCAGCTGCTTGGAAGGCTGAGGTGCAAGGATTGCCCAAGCCCAGCAGGTTGAACCCACCCAGGTCTGCTTGGGTGACAGAGTGAGATTCCAACTCAAAAAAATATTAAAAAGTAAATGATAGCCGAGCTCAGTGGCTCAGCCTGTAATCCCGCGCTTTGGGAGGCTGAGGTGAGTGGACTGCCTGAGCCATGGGTTCCAGACCCGCCTGGGCAACTTGGCGAGACCTCATCTCCACAATAAATCAAAAATTAGTGGTAGCACGCGCCTGTAGTTCCAGCTACTTGGAAGGCTGAGGCGGAAGGATTGCCAGAGCCCACAGGTCGAGGCTGCAGTGGCCGGGAGCGGCCACTGCACTCCAGTCTGGGTGACAGAGTGAGACTCCAACTCAAAAGAAAAATAAAATAAAATAAATGATGATTAGTAGCAGGATTAGACAGAGAACCAAAAAGCCCCTATCCAACGTCAATGCATCTTTCCCAACATCCTTGTGTTTGTCATTAAACAGGATAATTATTTCTATCCAGAACTACTGGGTAAAAAGCAAAACAAGAAAAAGCAACAAAAAATGCAGAGCCACATGTTAAAAACTTCATTTTTGTTTAAAATATATTTGTATGTAGATCATTCATGCATACAATGCATACGTGTGTATGAGTATTTATGCTAAAGAATCACAACATCATGTCTGGAAAAATGGGCTTGTTAAAAGTTTTTCATGATTTAATACTCAATTTTTAAAAAATTTTAAAATTTTAAATCTCTACTTCCCTCCCTATTTAAGAAGAAATGTTACTCTTCAATCTTGAAACTATACTGGACCAAAAGCTACTGCTTCAAACATATGTTTCAAGCAGGAATAATATAGCCTGCCAAATAAGGCCTTCTAAACACTAGTTATCTGAGCAGGGCATGGTGATGCATGCCTGTAGTCCCGGCTACCTGGGAGGCTAAGGCAGGAGGATCACTTGAGCCAAGGAGTTCGAGTCCAGCCTAGACAACATAGTGAGACCTATCTCTAAAAATAATAAAAAATTAAAATTTAAAAGGCAGGTGCGCTGGGCATGGTGGCTCATGCCTATAGTTCCAGAACTTTGGGAGGGGAAGGTGAAAGAATCGCCTGAGCCCAGGGGTTCGAGACCAGCCTGGGCAACTTGGTGAGACCCTGTCTCTACAATAAATCAAAGAATTAGCCACGCATGGTTGCACATGCCTATAGTTCCAGCTACTTAGAAGGCTGAGGCAGAGGGATCACCTGAGCCCAGCAGGCTGAGGCTGTGGTAGCTGTGAGTGTGCCACTTCACTCCAGCCTGGGCAAGAGTGAGACTCTGATTCAAAAAAAAGAAAGAAAGAAAGAAAAAAATAAAGGCAGGTACAGTGGCTCACACCTGTAATCCCAGCACTTTGGAAGGCCAAGGCAAGGCGGATTGCTTGAGGCCAGGAGTTTGAGACCAGTCCGGAAAATGTAGTGAGACCCTGTCTCTACACAAATTAATTAACTAGGCATGGTAGCACACGCCTACAGTGCTAGGTACTCAGAAGGCTGAGGAGAGTGGATTGCTTGAGCTAGGAGAGTTCAAGGCTATGGTGAGCTATGATCATGTCACTACACTCCAGCCTGAGTAACAAAGCAAGATCCTGCCTCAAACAAAAACTAGTCATCTGATACTTTTTTTTTTTTTTTTTTTTTGAGTTGGAGTCTCCCTCTGTCGCCCAGACTGGAGTGCAGTGGCCGCTCCCGGCCACCGCAGCCTCAACCTGCTAGGCTCCAGCGATCCTTCCGTCTCAGCCTTCCAAGTAGCCAGAATTACAGGCATGCGCTACCACGCCCGGCTGATTTTTTGATTTATTGTAGAGATGAGATCTCGCTGCCCAGGCAGGTCTCAAACCCGCGGGCTCAGGCAATCCACTCACCTGAGCCTCCCAAAGGCGCAGGATTACAGGCTGAGCGGACGAACCTGGCTTCATCTGATACTTTTTAACCATAATAATTAAGAAAGCAAGGATGTCTTAGGATAAGACATATAGAATAGCTGCACAAGAAAGCATATTATTATAGAAAGGTAGTACATAAAAGGTAATTTTCATCTACTTTTAAACTGCCAAAGGCAAGCCAGTCCAATAGTCCACATTATTTCACATCCCCTCCCAATTTCTCCCTTCTCTATTATTCACTTGATCTGGGTATTCTCACTAGTTCCTCTTATTGCTATCCTTCTCCCAACTCCTTTTACTTTTTGGGCTCATAAC
The DNA here is from genome assembly GCF_000164805.1 of Carlito syrichta. Taxonomy (NCBI): domain Eukaryota; kingdom Metazoa; phylum Chordata; class Mammalia; order Primates; family Tarsiidae; genus Carlito; species Carlito syrichta. The sequence goes on along the minus strand of NW_007251336.1, from coordinate 532,318 downwards.
CTGCTGCTCCCTTTTGCTTCCCTTCATTTATCCTAAATCTAATCAAAAACCACACCTCAGACCACAGCACCTCTCGCCCAATAACCATTACTCCTGCCTGCCTCTCTACTGTGGTCTCCTGGCAATTCCAAGACATCTGTCACAAGCAAACATCCATCCTCTGCACTTACTCTACAGCCCACACAATAGGCATGCTCATCACTGAGCCCACAGAGGCTAAGCTACCAAGAGCCAAGAGAGATTCAAATGAAGCCTCAGAGTCAGAAGAGGAGAGGGACAGGTGAAAACAACTGGGAGAGAAGAGTGGCACTGTTTCACAATTTCACAAATCTCTCTTAAATTTGGCTTAGAAGACATACAGATTTTCAGATCTGCTTCTTCATTCTTTTAGATCTAATTATTTTAGTTCAAGTATAGAAAGAAAACCAAAACTTAGCCTAACACACACATGAAGTTGTAAAAGGGAAAAGCTTTTTCGAGTCTTTTAAATAACTGTGCATATTATTCTTTGATACTACCTCAAATCCCAAATAGTAGTAGTTTCTTAAAGATTAGTTGCAAACTAATTTGAAACCCTGTCAATGAGCTTTCCACATTCGGTTCCACATACCCACTGTTCTATGTGGTATGTAGTCTCTAAGATAGCCCCAATCATCCCTGTCTCCTGGTATTCACAACCTGTGTGTGACTACCTTGAGTACAGACAGGATTGAATAGAATGTGGTAGAGTAAGGAAACACTTTCAGATTAGGTTTCCAGCTGTGTTGCCCCCTCTGGTTCTCTCACTTGCTGTGTTGTAAGGAACTAATACCTTCAGCCAACAGCCATGTGAGTGAGCTCAGGAGATCCTCTCCATTAAAGCTCTGAAATAACTTATAACCTGGCTAACACCTTGACTGCATCCTGTTAAGACACCCTAACCAAAGGCACCCTGGCACCCCCAGCTAAGCTACACCTGGATTCCTGACCTCAAGAAACTGTAAGATTAAAAAATGTTTGTTTTATCAGGCAGCTTAATTTTAAAGCAATTTTTGTTACTCGGAAATAAGTATCTCATACAATACCATCTTGCAGTCTGAATGGATCTTTTCCCTATACATGATTTTGTACTATCATGCATAGATTATCTGAAAATATTTATTATCTAAGTGCTGTAAATATCCCAAAACTTAATGGTTTAATTATACAATATTAAAAATATCATCTGCTTAATGTCACCACTAATCTTATCAGAAAGTCTTTAAGTACTGGGACAGCATCAAGTTCACAATGGCAGATACAAATTTTCTAAAATTCAAATTCTGAAAGCTCTTTTTTTTTTTTTTGAGTAGGAGTCTCACTGTTACCCAATCTGGAGTACAGGGGCACACTCATGGCCACCGCAGTTTCAACCTGCTGGGTTCAGGTGATCCTTCCACCACAGCCTTCCAAGTAGCTGGAACTACAGACATGCACCACCATACCTGGCTAACTTTTTGATTTAATGTAGAGAAGAGGTCTCACCATGTTGCTCAGGCTACTTCTCCAAAGATCCGTCAAGTAATAAGACTAATAACGACTTCCTAACTGTATAAAATCATTCTCATTTCCCTCCTTGCTGTATGTCAATTAAGAGGTAAACAGCCGGGCTCGGTGGCTCAGCCTGTTAATCCTGCACCTTTGGGAGGCTGAGGTGAGTGGATTGCCTGAGCCTGCGGGTTCGAGACCCGCCTGGGCAACTTGGTGAGACCTCATCTCTACAATAAATCAAAAATTACCTGGGCGTGGTAGCACGCGCCTCTAGTTCCAGCTACTTGAAAGGCTGAGGCGGGAAGGATCGCCGGAGCCCAGCAGGTGGAGGCTGCAGTGGCCGGGAGCAGCCACTGCACTCCAGTCTGGGCGAGAGTAAGACTCCAACTCAAAAAGAAAAAAAAAAAAAAAAAAAAAGAGGTAAACAAAGAGAAAAGTGGGTTTTAAATGGAACTCCTTTGCCTATTCAACAGCAAGATGGCACAGAATACATTTCCAAGAGTCCTACCCCCTCAAAGATCTGCCTTATTTTTACAACAAACAAAAGATAAAGCTTTCATGAGCATTACTCCTTAGCTCCAAAATCCATTCACAACATTTATATATAAAAAATTATAATCAAGGCCTTATTACATCTGATATATTTACAGCACAATGACAAGCTAAACTGAATAGTTCAGAAAGCACATTACACTACGGTATTCAGACCTTACAGTTTTCCTCTTGCCTTCATATAGTTCTGAATCTAGAAAGTATATTCTTTCATTTCGTACTGTATTAAACTCCAAAGCTACCAAGTTAAAGATCTATCCTATAAAATTCCCAACTAAAGTGTTTTTCAAATCAAAAGATATGGTCTCTATATTTTTCTTCATCCTGTTCTTAAAATTATTTTTCCTCCTCTTAGTTTACCTAAAAAACTTTATATAGGTTGCTTGTTCTTAACTTTCAAAACAAACTATCTGCATTTACTGGTCTCAAATATATATATATATATTTCTCCATCTCTGCCCAATCAGATTATAACTCCATTTCTCCTTTTTAAAATAAACCCATTAATGTTAAACTATCTGGTTCACAAAAAGAAAATAAGTACTTATTAAACTAAGTATAAATTGTTCTTAAATCTGATTAAATATGCCATCCTCTTTCATCAATCTCTACTACACTGATATCACAATTTTTTGTTATTTTCTTCTTTGCTCAAAATAGAAATAGCATTTCTAGAAATTAAGAGAAAGAGAAGAAAAGGCATGTCAAGAAGTAGGGATATGACAGTCAAAGCAGGTATCATATACAGAAAACAAAAAATAATCAGAGTCTTTTATCTTATGATAGATTAGTTTCCATTACAAGACAGCAATTCTTTTTGCTAATTTTCCTCCTTTTGATCTTCTGCAAACAGTATCAATGTTTAAATCTGCTTCACTCTGTGAACCACTGCTATAACTTTCCTGAGGGGAAATACAAGAAAAGAACTGACTCTATACTTGAAATAACAATCTCTGAGCAGGCCTTCACATATTTTTATAGTTTCATTAAAATCCTAAAGACAACAACAAAGTAAATAAAGCTTAGGAGAAAAAGTAAACTTACCACCAAATAAAGGTTCTGGTTCCACCAATATTTCCTGCTTTTGAGGAATTGGGGCACGGACTTCTTCTCTATTAAAAAAAAAAAAGTGGGAAAACTTCAAAATGAAAACTTTTCTGACATCTGTTTTCTTTCTGTAATTACTGTGAATGAATTCAAATTGACAAGTAAAATGACACAGTGACTGTTAGGAGTCACAGTAATCATGAATTTTAGATGGTTTCTATATAAAGAGCAACTGGAACCAAGCATATATAGCTCAAATGATTTAAACAGAAATATAACAGATATTTCCCTTTCCATCTCAAGTCCCCTACCCTAAATTCTTTCAGAAAAAAAGAAAAAATTTTCCCCAAAAAATCAGGCAAAAATAAGTGGAAAAATATAGGTTTAATAAAAGTAATATTACATCACTACTGCATCAATAAATAGATACTTGCATCACAAGGCTATATTAAAGTAAACTTAAGCAAATAGAGAATTTTATACTAATTTGAAAAAGGCTAACATGAGTATAATCTTGCATTATTTACCAAATAGATTCTAATATACAGATTTTTTAAATACTCATCTTTAAAAAGCCTATTTTCTTCAAAGTTTACCTCCAGAAGGTTTATTAATAATCCATCTCTCTCAGTAAAAAATACTCATTATGATATACTATAAAAATGATGTGTACCTTTAAAAATCAGTTTATTTTTATAGCTGTAACTCAAATACTAAACTTTGGTGATTAATGTTCATAGCAAAGAGCAACTTGCGAATTCCTTATCTTCCTGCTTATAAGTATTATAAGCATATAAGTAAGTTTATCTATTTATCTATCTATCTGGAGACAAGGTCTCGCTCTGTCACACAGGCTGGAGTACAGTGATACTATCACAGCTCATTGCAGGCACACCAGCACACCCAACTAATTTTTTAATTTTCTGTAGAGCCCAGCAGGTCAAGTCTGCAGTGGCCATGAGCATGCCACTGCATTCCAGCCTGGGTGACAGAGTGAGACTCCGACTCAAAAAAAAAAAAAAAATCAAATTGAGCAGAATGGAATATCATACCTGAAATATATGGCCAACATTTACAGGAAAAAACCTTATAAGATATTAATGATCTTTAAAGTTCAAGCTTCATGTGGAAACAATATTATTCTGGAATCTAGAATTAGATAAACAAAAGAGGCAATTATGCCTGTATGTGATCTGGCTTTTAAAATTTATCTCTAATTTAGTAAAAACAAAACTCTGGTCTTTTGCTTATTACTATCGAAATAATTCCTCGTTTACTGTTTCATGTTGTACACAATGAGAGCTATAAAAAATTTTGAGCATTAAAGTCTCATGTGAAGACCTAATAAATTTTTTTGTTTCAAAATCAATGACTTTCCTTTGAGCTAGGTTCATGTCTATTATTTTCTAAAAACTACTAAAATTTTGCCCAAGTTATTATTTCAACGGTCACTGGTATCAAATGTAAACAACAAAATCACCAAATCTCTTCACCATTTATTACTATTTTCCACATACTGAAGATGCTTCTGATTATTAACTACATGAAAGGTATAAAAGACCAGAATTATTTTTTCAAAAAATTTGCATGGCAACTTGAAACTTTTCTGGGACAAAGGAAGAAAAGTTAAAATTGGGAAATATGAGCTTTACTTCTGATCTGCGACTTAATTTCTGTGTAGTTTGGGGAAATGGCTATGTCCCTACTTCTTCATGGATTAAAAATGGCTTTTTTATTTTTTTTTTTTGCTAATGTGGGGCACATAGGCCCTGTCTCCTAGCCATAAGCCAATCCTAGTTGGGTAGCTCCAAGCCCCCTCCACATCTCAGACTTCAAATTGAGCCTATATATTTCTTTTGAGGATCAAACAAGACATGACAGTGCTCTAGAAACTTTTTAAGAACGAAAGTACAGGCCAGGTGTGGTGGCTTATGCCCATAACTGGAGAACTTGAGGAGGTTGAGGCAGGAGGATTGCTTAAGCCCAGAAGTTCGAGACCAGGCTGAGCAACACAGCAAGACCTCATCTCTACAAAAATGATGAAAACATTAGCCAGGCATGGTAGTGTGCTTGTAGTCCCAACTACATGGGAGGCTGAGGCTGGAAGATCACCTGAGCCCAGGAGGTTGAGGCTGCAGTGAGCCATCACCACGCCACTGCCCTCCAGTCTGGGATACAGAATGAGACATTTCCTAAAAAAAAAACAAAAACAAAAAACCAAACCACGACCAGGCGCAGTGGCTCATGCTTATAATCCTAGCACTTTGGGAGGCCGAGGCGAGAGGATTGCCTGAGACCAGGGGTTCAAGAGCAGCCTGGGCAACTTGACGAGACTTCATCTCTACAATAAATCAAAAAATTAGCCAGGTGTCATGGTGTGTGCCTGTAGTTCCAGCTACTTGGAAGACTGAGACGGAAGGATCACCTGAGCCCAACAGGTTGAGGCTGCAGTGGCTGTGAGCAGGGTGCCACTACACTCCAGACTGGATGACAGAGTGAGACTCCAACTCAAAAAAAAAAAAAAAAAATCCCAAAGCAAACAAAAAAACTTCCACTTGATAATTTCTCAGACACTTTCAAAAAAAATTTTTTTTCATAACCAGAGAATCGACCTGGCTTCGATAAAAATGTAATTACTCAATTTTAGGCAAGAGGTAGCTCCTAACAATAAATGATAAATCCATACTCTGTGTGAGGTCTGACGGTGGAGACACTTGCTGAACTGGTACTGGGCTCTTCAGCGATTCCGCCACCATCCAAAAACATAGTGACGGCCATCTCCAGATTATTGTTGCAGGCTTCAAGCATATGTTTTCCTACACTTTCACTTGCACCTGAAACAGCAAAAAGACAAGAAAAAAAGTTTTTTAAAAAATGGCAGTTTCTTACATTCAGCACATATTAGAATTACCAAGTAAATTAATTGTGCTTTTTCCCTTTTAAAATTAGTGAGTTTTTTTTCTTAAATCCATTTGTTTACTTCTGCACTGTTGTCTGGATGGTGAGAAATAGACAGATCTAGAAAAGAATGTATGTTGAGTAAGGTATGGTCACAAGATAAAAAGGAATGTGGCAGCCATTGCCTTGCTAGACTCTGGTGTGGCCAGAGTGTGGCCATGTACTCTCTGAGTTATGGCTGTCGCTATGATTCCTTGCTTTGGCCCCCTCCCCCACCTTGCGCACTCGCGCTCGCTCTCCCTCTTTCTCTAATTTATCCTTTTTCTCCTTTTGTTTTGAGTTGGAGTCTCACTCTGTCACCCAGATTGGAGTGCAGTGGTCACTCCCAGCCACTGCAGCCTCAACCTGCTGGGCTCCAGCAATCCTTCCGCCTCAGCCTTCCAAGTAGCTGGAACTACAGGCGTGTGCTATCATGCCCGGCTAATTTTTGATTTATTGTAGAGATGAGGTCTCACCAACTTGCCCTGGCGGGTCTCGAACCTGTGGGCTCAGGCAATCCACTCACCTCAGCCTCCCAAAGCGCTGGAATTACAGGCTAAGCCACCAAGCCCGGCTTAATTTACCCTTAAATAATACTTTCTAATCTTAAAAAAAAGGAATGTAGCAGCATTAAAACAGTGGTCTTCCTTCATAATAAGATAAAAATGAAAGCATTTATTTGTCATTTCTTTTTATCTCTCTTTTGTCATTTCTTTCAGGCCCAACATACAATTGTTAATAAACTGAAAAAAAATTGAAAAAAAACAAAGAAAAATAAAAGACTACATTCTAGAAAGTTAGATGCTTTCTGTCACAAAAAAAATGCATATCAGTTAGCATTTCTGTTTCTATTAAAAAGAAAATATGACCCGTACAGGCTCACACTTATAATTCCAGCACCTTGGGAGGCCAAGGTGAGAGGACTGCCTGAGCCCAGGGGCTTGAGATCAGCCTGGGTGACTTGGTGAGACCTCCTTTCTACAATGAATTTTTTAAAAAGTTAGTTAGGCATAGTGGCACACACCTGTAGTTCCAGCTACTCGAAAGGCTGAGGCGGAAGACTCAACTGAGCCCAGTAGGTCAAGACTGCAGTGGCCTTGAGCATGCCACTGCCCTCCAGTCTGGGCAATAGAGTGAGATTCTGACTCAAAAATAAGTAAAATAAAATAAAATAAGAAAACATCAGGGACCATATATAGTAGCTCATGCCTATAATCCCAACACGTTGGGAGGCCCAGGCAGAAGGATCCCTTGAGACCAGGAGTTCAAGACCAGACAGGGCAACACAGTGAGATCCCGTCTCTATAAAAATAATAGGTATAATCCTGTAGTTCCAGCTACTCAGGCTGAGATGCTAGGATGACTTAAGCCCAGTAGACAGAAGCTACAGTGAGCTGTGATCGTGCCACTATACCCTAGCCTAGAAAACAGAAAAAAACCCCATCTCAAAAAAAATAATAATAATTTTTTTTTCAAAGAAAGCATCTTTAGGCCAGGCATGGTGGCTTACATCTGTAATCCCAGCACTTTGGGAGGCAGAGGCAAGAAGACTGAATGAGTCCATGGGTTCGAGATCAGTCTGGGCAACATGGCAAGACCGTATCTGTACAATAAATCAAAAAATTAGCCAGGCATGGTGGCACATGTCTGTGGTTCCAGCTACTTGGAAGGCTGAAATGGAAGAATCACCTGAGCCCAGCAGGTCAAGGTTGCAGTGGCTGTGAATGTGCCACTGCACTCCAACCGGGTGATAGAGTAAGAATCCAACTCAAAAAAAAAAAAACAAAAAAAAAAGCATGTTTAATAACAATGGCAGAGAAATGAGATGAAACATTTTTATCTAAGACATAACTAAGTCAAAATCTGGTAAGAAATGTCAATCTCCATCATTTAAAACTGGTCCTATCACAAACTTACTCATTTGTAAATAAAGTAAAGCCTACATAATCTGTTAAACAAAATGTAAATTGGTAAAGTCCTTTAAGAAAACAATTTTATAACATATATTCAAGAAACAAAAATACTCATTCCTTTTTTGACTGAGTAATTTGGACCTCTAGTCAAAAGAAAAAAATCTGCATAAAATACTACATGCATAAACATGTTCACATAAATGTCCAGCATATCGTCAGTCAGTACTGAAAAATTGAAAACAACATAAATGTCCAATAAGAGTGGAATGTAAATTTTAGTATCTATTTGATGTAGCATTTTGTGGCCACTAAAAAGCATCTCAGGCTTTCCATTTGGGATGATTTTTCTGTTATCTAAATTATGACTCTTAGAATCTCCTTCTGGTGGTAGTAAATGTGCTTCTAAGTTTTTGTCTGAAAATGTCTTTATTTTCCTGCCATTCCTGACAGCTTTACTGTATGCCATTTCAAGGCTGACAGCTATTTTTTCTCATACATTGACGACAGCATTCCAATGTCCCCTGGCTTCTGTTGTTGCTGCTAGGAAGTCAGCTGCCAGACTAAAGCAAATGTTTTTACAGCAATCTGTTGTTTCTTTCTAGTTGCCTTTAAAATCTTCTCTATCTTTAGCCTCCTACAGTTTCACTCTGACTTATCAGAACTGATTTTTGTTTTTTAGTCAGGGTCTCACTATGTTGCCCAGGTTGGAGCGCAGGCACAATCATAGCTACTGCAGTCTCAACCTGCTGGGCTCAGACAATCCCTTCACCTCAGCCTCCAGAGCAGCTGGGCTCACAGGCACATGCCACCACACTCAGCTAATTTTTTAATGTATTGTAGAGATGAGGTCTTGCCATGTTGCCCAGGCTGGTCTCAAACTCCTGGGCTCCAGTAATCCTCTCACCTCAGCCTCCCAAAGTGCTGGGATTACAGGCATGAGCCACTGCGCTCAGCCCAGGGCTGATTTTATTTATCCTCCTTAGGATTTGCTGGACTTCTACCCACATGAAGATTATCTTTTATCAATTCTAGAAACTTCTCAGCCCAAATTTCTATTTGACCATTGCCTCACTCCCTCAGTCACACTTCTGGAATTCCAGTTAGATGTATGTTAGAACGCTTCACTCTTTTATGTCTCAACCTTTTTCTTTCATATTTTTATTGGCTCTTTATCTATATTGTGTTCTGGGTAATATCTTCAATGCTATCTTTCAGTTCACAGCTAAGACCATTCTCTCTAGCAACGTCAATGTGTTTCTTTACCTATTTCTTTAGTTTTTAATTTCAGATAATTTTTTATAATGAGAAAGTTCTGGGTTTTGTGGGTTTTTTCCCCTTCAACTGCTTGGTCATGTTTTGGAGACCCTGAATTCACACTATTTCAAGTTTTAATTTCTTTAAACATTTTCATCAAACTTGTCAGAATTACTAAGACAAAATACAAATTTTCTAGTCCCTATGGGTCACTGTCTCTTGTTTCTGCTGGATCTTGCTCACTATGCCATAGTTTTTACACTCTTTTTTTTTTTTTTTTTACTGTGATCTTGTGTGCCTTGGAATTTTAATCTGCAGATTTTTGAAGGCTGAGTTGTAGGTACATCCTCCTAAGCGGATTTGGTTTGATACATCTTGCAAGGTATCCACAGACACTATCAAACAGAGACCACTTTAAATACATTCCTAACTTGCAAGTTTTTCAAGACCATAAGGGAAATGTGACTCTGTAATCATCCTTGTTATAAACTTAGTGAAGATATCCATTTCCATATACTCCCTTCCTCACTACCAAGATTGAAACAAAGTCTCAGCTTCATGAATGGGAAGGGTCTCTTTTCGGACACCCTCTTCCCCCTCTCCCAGGCAAGCCTTCCAAGTTTTGTTTCTTGTGCCCTATGAGGTTATCAAAAGGAAAATTCAAAGCCATTCAGTGTGGACAGATTCTACTAGGCTTCCTTTAAAGCTAGCTAACATCTGCATTCTTCATTTTTAGACTGTTGCCAGCACAATGATGCAGTTCAGAAGATTCTTTAAAATACACATTTTATTCAGCATTTCTTTCCTTAGCAGTCAGTTTATTTATGTTATCTCTACACTTAAGCCTTACTGCAAGGAATGCAAGTGCTGATTCTACTCAATATCTCTTATTTGTTTTCTCTTCTGTACTACCACTGCCTCTAAGGCTTTGGATCAAGTCCTTAATACTTCTTACCTGGGTTACTACGACAGGCTCCTAAATGATCTTTTTTCCCTCTTCTACTTGCTGCTGAGGGTTCAAAATACAAGTCTGATTATATCATTTCCCTGTTTAAAATTTCTGAACGGCTTTCTCTTATCACCTACAGTATAGATTCTAAAATCTCTGTGATCAGGAAAGTCCTTTGTGATCAGGGCACAGCTTACTTCTCTGGCTTTGCCTTTCCTCTTTCCTTCCCAACACAATTTACTATACGCAAACTAAATTACGTGCTTGGAATGCCCTTATCCTCATCTCCCCCTCATACGGTTCTTGCATGCTAAGATCACCAGAAATGTTAACTTCCCCCTATTCCCATCTTTGTAATACTGCTCTATTACATACATGGATATAATAGTAAGCAGTAAGTGTCAGTTTATTTTCTGGCACTCCCAAAAGAGTGGAAGGATTCTGAACACAGGAGCTGGTTCTCTTGGCTTGGTATTCTCAGCACCTACCATCATGTTTGCTTGCATGTGATCGATGTCTCATAAGCTGACTTTAGAGATATGTCACAGTACTTTAGCTCACTAGCTACTACAGCAGGGAAAGATGGGACAGGGCTCAGTCAAAACCACTGGCAACTCTCCCATATCTTTGGGAATTTTGTACTGTGTGCATTTATGTCGTAAATTTAATTTATAAAGCAATATGGTTACACTGTGGAAATAAACAGAAAATTACCTTGAACAAATGGATTTAAGATAAAAGTTCCAGTAAAAGCATCACATACAAACTTCAAAAGGGTTATGCCTCAATGTGAAGAGAAAAAAAATACATGCTCTAAAAAACTATCAGATGACACAGTGTAGCTATAGTGTTTTCAGATAGCTAACCAAGACACATATTTAAGATGCAAATTAAAAAAGTGAATAAAATTATTTCATAAAACATGAGTGGATAAAAGCATCAGCATACACTATCTTGTGATTTAATGTTAAATCAATAAATAACATATTACCAAAAAAACCTGATCATTTCACTTAAACTCTAGAAATTTACATATGTGTTAGCCAAAAACGTTTTTTTAGTACCACCTCACACCATTAAAATAGCTACTATCAAAAACAACGACAAAAAAAGGTCAGGTGTGGTGGCTCATGCCTGTAATCCCAGCACTTTGGGAGGCTGAGGCAAGCTGATTGTCTGAGCTCAGGAGTTCGAGACCAGCCTGGGCAACATGATGAGACCTCATCTCTACAATGAATCAGAAAATTAGCCGGGCATGGTGGGGCACGCCAGTGGCTCCAGCTACTTAGAAGGCTGAGGTGAAAAGATCACTGGAGTCCAGGAGACCAAGGCTGTGGTGGCCGTAAGCATACTACCATGCTCCAGCCTGGACAACAGAATGAGACTCTGACTCAGAAACAAAACAAACCCCCCCCCAAAAAAAAAAAACTAGTATGAGTGAGGATGTGGAAAAATGGAACCACTGTGCACCATTGGTGGGAATGTAAAATGGCATGACCACTACAAAAAACGGCATGGGAAGTCCTCAAAGAACGAAAAACACAATTAATAAATACTCCAATACTTTCACTTCCGGGATATAACCAAAAGAACTGAAAGCAGAGTCTCAAAGATATATCTGTATTCCCATTTTCAGAACAGCATTATTCACAATGGCTAAAACATGGAAGTAACCCAAGTATCCATCAACAGATGAATGGATAAATAAAATGTAATATAAACATACTGTGGAATATCATGCAGCCTTAAAAACAAAATTCTGACATGCTACCACACAGACGAAACTTGATGATACTGTATTAAGTGACATAAGTCAGTCAAAAAGGCAAATATTAGCTGAGCGCAGTAGCTCAAGACTAATTCGAGCACTTTGGGAGGTGGAAGTGAGAGGACTGCCTGAGCTCAGGAGTTCGAGACCAGCCTGGGCAACTTGGCAAAACCTTGTCTCCACAATAAATAAAAAAATTAGCCGGGCTTGGTGGCGCATGCCTGTAGTTCCAGCTACTTGGAAGGCTGAGGCAGAAGGATCGCCTGAGCCCAGCAGGTCCAGGCTGTAGTGGCCGCGAGCATGCCACTGCACTCTAGCCTAGGTTACAGAATGAAACTCTGAATCAAAAAAAGGGGCGAATATTGTATGACTCCATTTACATGAGACACAGAGTAGTCAAAATCGTAAAGACAGAAAGTAGAATGGTGGTTGACAGGAGCTGGGGAAGGGGAGAATGAGGAATGGGGAGTTATTGTTTAATGGGTATAAAGTTTCAGTTTTACAAAACAAGAGTTATGAAGATAGATGGTGGAAACAATTACACAACATTTTAAATGTATTCAATACCACTGAACTGTACCCTTAAAAATGATTAAGTGAGCTGGGCCCGCGCCTTTGGGAGGCTGAGGTGAGTGGACTGCCTGAGCCCGTGGGTTCGAGACCTGCCTGGGCAACTTGGTGAGACCTCATCTCTACAATAAATTTTTTAAAAAATTAGCCGGGCATGGTAGCGCGTGCCTGTAATTCCGGCTACTCGGAAGGCTGAGGCGGAAGGATTGCCGGAGCCCAGCAGGTCGAGGCTGTGGTGACCGGGAGCGGCCACTGCACTCCAGTGTGGGCGACAGAGTGAGACTCCAACTCAAAAAAAAAAAAAAAAATGATTAAGTGGTAAATTTTGTTATATGTATATTAGCACAATTAAAAAACTGAAAAGCAAACATCCTTTTTTGGATAGAAGTGCCTTTCATTTGGTGTCAGCCTTATATCTGGGTATACCTGGTAATTTAAGTTGCACAGGACCAAGGAGACTTTTTCTTTAAAAGGGTTCCATATGTTACTCAAACTTGAGAAACTTTCTTAGATTTTTCTTTCTCCCTCAACTGTGACCATTCCATTTGTCAAAGAACAAGTCCTACAGTTTCTTCTAATTAATACCACTCCTATCCAACCTTTTTTATGTCCATTGCGATAGTCCTAGTTCAAGCCTTCAACATCTCTTACATGACTACCGCACCTCATTGCTCTTGGTCATGCTCCCCTTTGATACAGTTGTCCCTCGGTATCTAGTATCTGGGGAGTAACTGACCTCAGGATCTCCTGAGGACACCAAATTTGAGAATACTCAAGTCTTTTACACAAAATGGTGTGGTATTTGCTTATAACCATGCACATCTTCCTGTATACTTTAAATAATTTCTAGATTATTTGTAACACAGTACCTAGTACAATGTAAATGTTATAAAAATGGTTGTTATACTGTATTGTTTAGGAAATAATGACAAGAAGAAAAGTCTGCACATGTTCGGTAGAGATGCAACCATTCCTTTTTATTTTCAGAATATTTTCAATCCATAGTAGGTTGAACCCTGTGCCACAGAACCCACCAATATGAAAGGCCGAGGGTATTTCCTATGCCACAAAATAATGTAGGTGTGATTGTCTGTTTCGACGGTACTGTGTTGCTAACTGGAAAAGTTTTCATCTCTCTTGACCTGCATACAGGAGTTGGCCCTTATTTACTCTCCTATCTTATACTCCTCTGCTCTTATCTTACCTCTATACCATTCCCTTCAGCTCCAGCCACATGGGTCTACATGATGCAGGCATGTCCCTTGGTAGTATTTTATAAAGCCGTATCTATGCATTATTTGGATAGTGGTATCAGTCAAATCAGTCCCCTCATTTTTCTGGACAACACACCAAAGGCCCACTTTCCTGTTAAGTTCCAGACCTTCCCCCTCTCTACACACCCTGAGGTAGGTAGGTACAGATATTTACTTTTCCATCAGGTCTTAATCTCTACCTTTGTCTCAGCCAGCTCATCTATCTTGCAAGCTTTAAAACCTCACTGTACTGGCCCAGACCTCACTTTTCTCATCCCAATGACCTCTCCCTAAATTCCCAGTCAAGGTGACCCAAAAGTTCTCAAGTTGTAGTATGTACAAGTTTATATACTCACCATCAGAAAACACATTTTAAAAAATGAAATCTTAGAACACAAACACAACTTTTTGAACGAAAAAAAAAAAGTTCAAATATCCCAACAGTGAACCTTATGCTAGGTAATTAAATACGAATTTTGGGGGGCAGAAACAGCACACATTTATAAACAATTCCAAGACCCATACATGTCTATATCCTTGCTCATAAAAGCTAAGGTTTTGGTTCAGTGTTTCTCTAATATTTTTATATCGTCTATAGTTATATTGTATCACATTATCATACTTTTTTTTTTTTTTAAGTCAAGATCTGACTCTGTGGCCCAGACTGGAGTGGAGTGGCATGATTACAGTTCACTGCAGCCTCAACCTCTTGTGCTCTGGCAATCCTTCAACCTCAGCCTCCTGAGTAGCTGGGACTATAGACAAGCACTGCCAAGCCTGGCTATTTTTTTTTTTTTTTTTTGGTAGAGACAAGTTCTCACTATGTTGCCCAGGTTGGTCTTAAGCTCCTGGGCTCAGGGCAATCTTCCTGCTTCAGCCTCTCAAAGTGCTGGGATTATAAGCATGAGCCACCATACCCAAACATATTATCAAACTTCTTAAATGCCACTCTAAATGCCAGTTCAGTGCCTACTGTACTCCACCATTTTAATTAACCACACAGTATCTTCTGAATATTAAAGGATTCTATGGAAGGACTACTTCGGTGGCTTGTTCTAACAGAAAGGCGCATGAACTATTAACATTTGCCTCCTAGTCGGGCGCAGTGGCTCAAGTCTGTAATCCTAGCATTTTAGGAGGCTGAGGCGAGAGGATTGCCTGTGCTCAGGGGTTTGAGACCAGCCTGGGCAACTTGGCGAGACCTCATCTCTACAATAAATCAAAAAATAAGCCGGGCGTGGTAGCGTGCACCAGTAGTTCCAGCTACTTGGGAGGCTGAGGTGGAAAGATCGCCTGAGCCCAGCAGACAGAGGATACGGTAGCTGTGAACATGCCACTGCACTCCAGTGACAAAGTGAGACTCCAACTCAAAAAACAACAAAAAAATTACCTCCTAATGAACCTTAAGCCCTTCTCAAGGTATCTACCAATCTTTTCCTTTTCAGAGAGTTAAATGGCCAAGTTTGTACAGTTTTGGCTCTTATCTAAGTGCTCACACCGCACTAAAGTACCACAAAAAGAACAAAGAACATGCTGGTGGAATGAAACTCACTTCTGCTATAACAGGAACCAATGCTGGCGCTTTCACTCATAAGTTTATTTATTCACAAGGAAATTCAACTTAAAATTGACCACTGCATACAAATTATTGCTGTCATCCTTTCCACCACCCTCCACCTATCACAATCCCAATGCCACTGCCATGGGAACCATTTAGAGAATTTGTGAGTTCTGATGAAATTCAGGAACTTGTGAAGCCAATCCTCAGGCAAGCAGGCCTGTCAGCAATATGATTTGTTTATCCCAAAAGTGTTTTCCTAACTGTCTAAAATACTCCTAATTAAGAGATGAATTTGGATACACATTCTATTTAAAAATATAAGTACTTGGCGGTGGCTCAGCCTGTAATCCCAGCACTTGGAAGGTCAAGGCTAGAGGACTGCCTCAGCCCGGGGGTTCAAGACCAGCCTGGAAAACTTGGTGAGACCTTGTCTCTACAATAAATCACAAAAACTAGCCGCATGTGGTTGCGTGCATCTGTAGTTCCAACTACTTGGAAGGCTTGAGGCGGAAGAATCACCTGAGCCCAGCAGGTCGAGGCTGCAGTGGCCGTGAGCATGCCACTGCACTCCAGTCTGGGCGACACAGAGTGAGACTCCAACTAAAAAAAGAAAAAAAAAAAAAATATATATATATACACACACACACACATACATATATACGCGTGCATACATATGTACTTAATGAGAATTAAGGATGTATCGATAACTTCACAGTGTGAATTAATTCAATCACTGCTTTCTCCTAAAAGCCAGTAACAATGAATTGACGGTTGATATAGAGAGAATAAGGTTGTTCACTTAGGAGAAAAGAAGGGATGTAAGTAGCTTTAGCATCCCAAGTGCCTTTTGGGGGAAGAGGTAAGAAAAGCCTCCATGAAGTGCCACATGGGGGTAACTTAAGGCACCAAAAGATACTGAGTACCTGGGAATACAGACATAGCAAGCAATCAAAATAAATGTCCCAAAACCTTGCCTCTGTCCAATCCTATGCCCAGTAACGAACAGAAAGCATTCCTCATTTTCCCTTCTGTGTACTTAGGCTAAGAAGTACAGCACAGACATTAAGAGCCTAGAAACTGCCCAGATAAATCTAGGTTTGAATCTTAGAGCTGTCATTCACTAGTTGTGTGACCCTCAGCAAGTTACTAATTTCTCTAGGCATCAGTTTCCTCAGTTATAAAATGGGGATGTTACCAACTTCATGAAGTGTTTGTGTAAAATAAGAAAATTCACATTAAGGAACTGGCACAACTCTTAGCCATAAGTAGTTAGCTATTAATAAATAAAGGCTGTCCCAAGACATATGGTACTTAAGCTATATATAAGTGACAAATGAATATAAGTATGAGGTGTGAATATTTACATATAGCTTATGGAGAACTACATTGTGTCAGACAGTATAAACAGGCAAAATTAGATTTTTTTCCCTCACTCATCTGATGCTATGAACATGTGTCTCACTCATGTTAAATATGCATTTTTTTAGAAAGTAGGAGTACAATGAAGACAGCAAAAAATTATTACACTAGAAAAAAGTGAATGCTATACATAGAGAATAAAATGATACATAAAAGAGATCTAAGTCAAAGAAATTTGTAACAAACAAACAGCACTCCAGTGTAGCTGAGAAGCATCAAGAGCTATAGTAGGAAACTTAATAAAAGTATAGTTAATATTCCAAAGCTTTCAAGGCCCACAGGTCTATAGAGCTAAAGATTAAAACTAAATTTATTAAAGGGATTCTACAAAGAATGACTTTAAGACACAAAAGAAAGCTGGGTATGGTGGCTCACACCTGTAATCCTAGCACTTTAGGTGATGGAGACAAGAGGATTGCCTGAGTCCAGAGGTTCAAGGCCAGCCTGGGCAACTTGGCAAGACCTCATCTCTACAATAAATCAAAAAAATTAGCAGGGCACGCGCCTGTGGTTCCAGCTTGGAAGGCTGAGGCGGAAGGGTCACCTGAGCCCAGCAGGTCAAGGCTGCAGTGGTCATTAGTGTGCCAGTGCATACCAGACTAGTCGACAGAGACTTGGCTCAAAACAAAAAACAACAAAAAAAGACACAGAAGAACAGAATTGTAATAAAGGAAACAGCAACTGTGATATTTTGGGGCAGATAGCGTCAACATTTAGGGTACAGAATTTCAGAGGATGGGGAAGATCATTTTGCTGTCATACCATAATATTTGCTTAACCACGTAATACTAGAATCTAAGCTGTATGAAGCATAGCCCTGAGATGACTCTATCATACCTCTGCTGACAATCTGACAATCCATCTTTGGAAGAACTTTAAAAAAAAAAAGTGCCTTTCCACATGAAGACTTTTAAAAAAGGAAGCACATGCTAAAAGTTGGCAAGATGGAAGAAAGGTAGTGTTAGAAAGCAGCCCATGAAGCAAAGTACACCATAATCCACTTTCTTAAATAAAGCCAAACTATCTGAGTCATCTGTTCTTGTATAGTCATTCTTAGTTTATCACTTGTATCGTTTTAGAAACAGGAACTAACTGAAAGATAATTAAAGGTTCCAATGTCTGGAAGTATTAGAGAGGCACATTTAGTAATATGAGAGACTATTTCTGGTGTTTCATGACTGGGGTGTGGGCACTACCAGCATTTCATAGAGAGAAGCCAAGGGTGCAGTGATAGATTGAAAAATGCCCCCCCAAAGACTGCTCATACCTTCATTTCAGACTTTTGGCCTCCAGAGCATGAAAAAAAATGTGTGTTAAACCACACAATCTGTGACAAATTTGGAAATAGTGAAGTTATAAACTGTACCTATATACCCAGAGGTAATAACAAATTTTGGTTAAAAATTTTGTAAACAATTTGCTAATTTTGGCTGTGCACAGTGGCTCATGCCTGTAATTTCAGCACTTTGGGAGGTCAAAGAAGCAGGATCTCTTGAGCCCAGGACTTCAAGACAAGCCTAAGCAACATAGTAAGACCTTGTTTCTCCAAAATATAAAAAAAATCAGCCAGGTATAGTGGCAAGTGCATGTAGTCCCAGCTACTCCAGAAGCTGAGGCAGACAGATCACCTGAGTCTAGAAGGTCAAGGCTGCTGTGAGTCATGATCATGTCACTGCATTCTAACCTGGGCAACACAGAGAGACCACGACTCAAAAGAAAAAAAAATTGGTGACTTCTATCTTACTACAATTAGAATAAAGATGTATATTTTTAAAGGGGGGAAGGGCAAACAAAACAAGTTTGCAGATTTAAACTATCTGTAAACTTGTTAAAATGGGTTTATTTTTATTTTGAGGTCCCAATATTATAGGTAGCAGGGTAGCTTCGTCTAATCCAGTAATTTATAATTTGTGGCAGGAATTCCACTTTATTGTTTCTCACCACATGCACCCTGTTTTAAAATCCTTTATCTTTCCTTACTTTCATCTGTTTTAAACTTGCTAATGGCACCAAAGGACATTAGTTAACCCAGTTTGCAGCACATTTTATGAGTGGCCATTTTCATGCCACAGTCTCCTAGTTCACCACCATTCTCCATTAACAATTTGATATAAGAAATAGCCCAAAACCTGTAACAGCACGTTTCCACTAAAGCTGGAAGAAGAGATATTCCAAATTTTAATAACTCTTTATGCCCATTCTGTACACTACTTTCAGCACCATCAATGGACCAAGGCATAGTAGTCACTAAGAATTTTTTTAAAGTCCCTCTACAGCAATGATAGGGACACGAAGAGGTTACTTTCTGGTTCCACACTTTGATCCAGCAAAGATAAGCTAGACTGTCCTTCAAGGAAACAGGAGTGGATATTGGTTGTAAGAAATATGCTGACATTTTAACCTCATCAGTCTCCAATCCTAGAGTTTGTAAGTATTGTTTCAACATTTTAAAAAATGTGCCAGACAGCAGACACTCTCCTTTCTGTCCTGCCCATTGTGCCCTTCACTACAGATCTTCCCTAGAATAAACTTACCTATCCTGGACCACTGCCTTGCTAGACTCTGGTGTGGCCATGTGCTCTTTGAGTTATGGCTGTCACCATGCTTCCTGGCTTTGGCCCCCTCCCCAACCTTGGGGAAGTGAATCTTCTCTCTCTCTAATGTATTTTTAAATAAACTATATTTTCGCTGGGCTCAGTGGCTCAGCCTGTAATCCCACGCCTTTGGGAGGCTGAGATGAGTGGACTGCCTGAGCCCGCGGGTTTGAGACCCGCCTGGGCAGCGAGACCTCATCTCTACAATAAATCAAAAAATCAGCCGGGCGTGGTAGCGCATGTCTGTAATTCCAGCTACTCAGAAGGCTGAGGCGGAAGGATCGCCGGAGCCCAGCAGGTCGAGGCTGCGGTGGCCAGGAGCGGCCACTGCACTCCAGTCTGGGCAACAGAGTGAGACTCCAACTCAAAAAACAAACAAACAAACAAACAAATAAACTATATTTTCTAAATTGAAAAAAATAAAATAAAATAAACTTACCTATCATTTAAAAAAATTAAAAAAGCAGGGCACAATTTGGGAGGTGGGGTGATAGGACTGCCTCAGCCCAGGGGTTCAAGACCAACTTGGGTAAGTTGGCAAGACCTTAACTCTACAATAAATAAAAAAAGTAGCCGGGCTTGGTGGCACACACCTGTAGTTCCAGCTACTTGGAAGGCTCAGATGAAAGTAAAGCCTGAGCCCAGCAGGTCAAGGCTGGGGTACCCATAAGCATGCCACTGAACTCCAGCCTGCACCACAGAGTAAGATTCCAACTCAAAAAAATGAATAAGAATAAAATAAAAAACAACTAAAAGTACCAAGTGCTTGCAAGAATGTACAGCAACTGGAACTCTCATACACTGCTATGAAAAATGCAATGTGACTTTGGAAAACAATTTGTCCATTTCTTATACAATTATATACCTATCATATGATCCAATAAATACATGCCTAGCTATTTATAAGAGAAATGAAAACTTACATTCACACACTTGTATACTGTTTCTAGCAGCTTTAATTATAACTCCCCAAACTGGAAAAAACCCAAGTGTCCCACCCATGGATGAATTGATAAACTGTAGTTTACTCATACAATGGTACACCAATAAATAGGAGGGAACTACCAATAGCACAACAACATAAAAAATCTTAAATGCAATATGCTAATAGCAAGAAGCCAGACTCAAGGCACACATATTGACTCCTCTTATATGACATTCTGGAAAAGGAAAACAACAGACTAAAAACAGATTGGGCTATAGGTGAGGGATGGGGTTGACTACAAAGAGGCAAAAGGAATTTTTTGAAGGTGAAAGAACTGTTCTGCATCTTGACTGTGATTGTGGTTACTGAATTGTACACATGTATCAAAACTCATATTACTACAACAACAAGAGTAAATATACAAACTATGTACCTTAATTTTTAAAAGAATTTGGGCTGATATTTTTTATGACTTTTTTTTTTTTTTTAAGAGAGACAGGGTCTCATTATGTCACCCAGGCTGAAGTGCAAGGGCTATTCACAGATGCAACCAGCACAATACAGCCTCCAACTCCTGGGTTCAAGTAATCCTCCTGCCTCAGCCTCCCATGTAGGTAAGATTACAGGTATGCACCACCATACCCAGCTTGTATGTCTTAAGTAATTTTTATTATATTTTACAAAAGTATACTCTCGGAAAAAGTATACTTTGAATGACTGAAAATGTAATGAAAGGGATGAGGGTCCTTTTCTTCAAATAAGTTTGAGAAGCACTGACCTAGATACATAACCCTAAGTCAGTTTACTTGTCTGAGCATCCAATTTCTCATTTGTATAACTCAGAAATGGGACAAGGTGGTTTTTAAGGTGTCTTTCAGCCTTAACATCACCCCCCAAATCGATTATTTCTGACTTCCTATAATGCCTTTTTGAGGTCTCATCACACTTCTCATGTTTGAAGTACTATCATATGCTGCTAGTTTTCTTCCTACATCTTTGGTTTCCCTGCACTTTCTTCTTCAGTCTCCCAGATGCTGGTGTTCATTCAGCTTTGTGTCTTGGAGCCTACTATTTTTTTTTTTTTTGAGTTAGAGTTTCACTCCATCTCCCATGCTGGAATGTAGTGGCATGCATGTCTACGGCCACTGCAGCCTGGACCTGCTGGGCTCCGGCAATACTTTCACTTCATCCTTCCAAGTAGCGAGAACTAAAGGCGCGCACTCCCACGCCCAGCTAGTTTTTTGATTTATTGTAGAGATGCGGTCTCACCAAGTTGCCCAGGCTGGTCTCAAACCCGCGGGTTCAGGCAATCCACTCGTCTCAGCGTCCCAAAGTGCTGGGACTACAGGCTGAGCCACTGAACCTGACCAAGTTGCTATTTTCTAACATTACACTCTCCCCTGCAAGATGCCATTATATTTTTTAAAATTTTAACTGCCATCAATATGACAGATCTCACTCCATGTTCTAGACCCAAGTATTCATTTGCTTGTTGAACAGCTCCACTGGGAAGTCTCACTAACACCATAACTTATTCCAAATTGAACCATCTTCTCCCCAGACTTTTACTATCACACCTTCACAAAGAGCACTACTACATACCTAGATGTCCAAAACAGAATCCCAAGCTTCAATGTAACTCCTCTGAATTCTTCCCATACCTTTCATAGTCTACTTTTCTACCACTAACATTTCTGGACACCAGTATTTTTCCTGGGTTAATACAACATCCTTTTTTTTTTCTTTTTTGCAGTTGGAGTCTCACTCTTTGTCGCCCAGGCTGGAGTTCAGGGGCATGCTCACGGGTACCACAGCCTCGACCTGTTGGGCTCAGGAGATCCTTCTGCCTCAGCCTTCCACCACACCCAGCTAATTTTTATGATTTTATTGTAGACATGAGGTCTCATAAAGTTGCCCAGGCTGGCCTCAAACCCCTGGGCTCAGACAAACCTCTCGCCTCGGCTTCCCAAAGTTCTGGGATTACAGGCTGAGCCATAGTGCTCGGCCTACAACATCTTTTTAGTGACCTTTATGCCTACCTCTTCTCACCTATAGCCAGGTAGCTCTTTCAAAAAAAAAAACACAAAACCTCTAATTTAATTACATCATTCCCTAATTAAAATCCTCCATTGAGTCCCTACTATAATCAGAACACAGTCAAGATTTCTGAACATGCCTTACAAGGCCCACCCAATCTCTCATTTATCTCTTTAGCTCCATTTACTGCATCTCCAACTAGCTATGCTTTAAGAATATGGAATCATCAGTTTCCTAAACCTATTGTCTCCCCTCTCTAACTTCTGTGTATGTCTGTCCTTCAATCCTCCAAGCTTTGCACATGTTCCTCCTGCCAGAAGCATCCCTCTTTCGGGGTCTTTTTTTTTTTTTTTAGAGTTGGAGTCTCACTCTGTTGCCCAGACTGGAGTGCAGTGGCCGCTCCCGGCCACCGCAGCCTCGACCTGCTGGGCTCCGGTGATCTTTCCGCCTCAGCCTTCCAAGTAAGTGGAACTACAGGCGCGCGCTACCACGCCCGGCTGATTTTTTGATTTATTGTAGAGATGAGGTCTCGCTGCCCAGGCGGGTCTCGAACCCACGGGCTCAGGCAATCCACTCACCTCAGCCTCCCAAAGGCGCGGGATTACAGGCTGAGCTACCGAGCCCGGCTTTCGGGTTCTTGATAAGAAATTATTCCTTCTAGGACAATTCTTTTCTCAACCTCCCTCTTTTGTGCTTCGATATTAGCTCCTGACCATTCTCTTGACTGTATTGCAATATCTAACCTTTTTTTTTTTTTTTTTTTTTTTTAGAAAGGATCTCACGCTGTCCCCACACTGGAATGCAGTGGCACAATCCCAGCAGCTCACCACACCCTCTCGACCTACTGGACTCAAGCAGTCCTCCTGTTTCAGCCTCCCAAGTAGCTGGGACTACAGGCGCACATCACCATGCTTCGCTAATTGTTTGTGTAGAGTTGAGGTCTCACTATATAGCTCATGTTGATCTCGAATTCCTGGGCTTATGCGATTCTCCTGCCTGTGATTCCCAAAGTGCTAGGATTACACGTGTGAGACACCATACCCAGTCTCCTATTGACCTCTAAGCTTCTTGAGGATAGACACCATGTCTTGCTTACAGTTGCACTCCCAGGATGTGGACCATGCCTGGCACACAGCAGTCTATCACTAAATACTGAATTTATTAGGAAGATTCCACTGGAAACTCAAAAAAGTTATCTACCTTAAATTTCTGCTCATACTTTATTAACACCTTTCAAAAATCATTCTTAAAATTCCAGAAGTTTTCTTTTAATTGTCTAGAACACTTGCAACCACCTTTCCAAACACAGGGAACTTAAACACGTTGTAATACTACCCAAGAGAAGTAAAATGTATTGTACAAAGAATGCAAAAGAAATTCGACTGCAAAACCAAATACTATAAATACCACTGTTCCTAATTTTTATGATAAATATGCATTCATTCAACAATTTGAGAAGACTCAAGTAAGGGCTCTTCTACAACTGATGTTCTATCATTTCATGAAGAATGTGAATGCCGACTATGCACAAAGCTCTTAAGAAATTTTATCCAAGTAAACCTTTTTTTCCTTTTTAAGAGATAGAGGTCTCCCTATGTTGCCCAAGCTAGTCTTGAACTCTTAGCTTTGAGTAATCCTCCTGCCTAGGCCACCCTAGTAATTAAGATTACAGGCAAGAGTCACTGTACCTGGCTGTAACTTCTTGTACTCTCCTCAGTCTTTTTTTTTTTTTGAGTTGGAGTCTCACTCTGTCACTCAGGATGGACGGCAGTGGCACCCTCACGGCCACCGCAGCCTCGGCCTGCTGGGCTCAGGTGATCCTTCCGCCTCAGCCTTCCAAGTAGCTGGAACTACAGGCATGCACCATCACACCCGGCTAGTTTTTTATTTATTGTAGAGATGAAGTACCGCCAAGTTGCCCAGGCTGGTCTCAAACCCGTGGGCTCAGGCAGTTCTTTAACCTCAGCCAAAGTGCTGGGATTACAGGCATGAGCCACCGTGCCCGGTCAGTCTCCACTTTAAATTCCCTCACACTTGTTCTTACCTTTTAATTGCTGGTTTTACTTTTACTTATTTTACCTCTTTTTTTTTTTTTGAGTCAGAATCACTCTGTTGCCCAGGCTGCAGTGCATCGCCACAGCCAGGAATCACTGAAGCCACAGCCTTTAAAGCTCAGGTCATTCTTCCACTATAGCCTCCTGAATAGCCGGAACTACAGGCATGTGCCACCACATCCATTTAATTTTTCTATTTTTTGTGGAGACATGGTCTCACTCAAATTGCCCAGGCTGGTCTTGAACTCCTGGTCTCAAGCAATTCTCCTGCCTTGGCTTCCCAAAATGTGGAGATTACAGGTATCAGTCACCACACCCAGTCTTATTTTTCCTATTCTATGGTGTCTTTATATCTCTCACCTTCTAATTATGTATGTATATTTTGTATATGTGTGGCAGGATGTCAGCCCAAAGTTGGTGTTAACAGAATACCGCCATGGTTGAAAATATTTTTTTAAATTGCTCTTTCAAAATAGACCCAGCATCTTATTCTTTCTTCATGTTTTCGGAACTGATAGGACTTCTGGAAGGGTCCAACAGTCATTCAAAGCCATGTATGATGACTATCAGGGGGATCAAACTGAGTAGTATTGTGAAATGTGGAATGACTATAAAAGCAACAGGACTGGTTTTCTTCATCAGCTTTTAAATGACTCTGGTAGCATCAACAGTAAAAGTATAGAGCTTCTCAATGTGAGTACTTCAAAGAACATAACCTGCTTTGGTTTCTTGCTTACTGAAGAGTTTGATCATGGAAAAATGTTTATGACACAATGTAAAGTGAAGACTTCAGAATTCTATATTATATATACTATGATCCGCAATGTAAAAATAAGTATATAAGTAAGAATAGGAAGATAATATGTAAAATAAATACCGCTGCTGTGAGAGTCGAGGAATTTTTTTTCCTTTTCAAAATCATTTCAAGTTGTCGCTGGGCATGGTGGCTCATACCTGTAATCCTAGCACTTTGGGAGGCAGAGGCGAGAGGATTACCTGAGCCCACAAGTTAGAGACCAGCCTGGGCAACTTTGTGACATCTCATCTCTATAATAAAACAAAAAATTAGCCTGGCGTGTTGGCGCATGCCTGTGGTTCCAGTTACTTGGAAGGCTGAGGCAGAAGGATTGCCTGACCCAGGCAGGTCGAGGCTGTGGTGGCTATGAGCATGTCACTGCACTCCAGCCTGGATGAGAGACTGAGACTCTAGCTCAGAAAAAAAAAAAAAAATCCAAAGTATTTCATATTGTCATGATATTATCTTTTTTAATACGTTTAAAAAGAATCAATCAGCACTGAGTCAAACTCAGTGATGCACCTGTAGCCTCAGCTACTTGGGAAACTGGGGCCAGATAACTGCTCAAGCCCAGAAGTCCCAGAGCAGCCTGGGCAACACAGTAAGACCCTATCTCTTAGAAACCTAAAATCAGTCATACTTCATACTCACCATATCAGAGAAAGATTCAGAAAAGAGATGTGTTCTATTTAGTGAGAAATAAGATTTATCTAAAAATCTTTCAATTCTCTCTTCTATTTCTAAGTGTCCCAGAAAATGTAAGAGTCATATTTGCCAGGTGTGGTGGCTCACATCTGTAATCCCAGCACTTTGGGAGGCCCAGGCAAGAGGATTGCCTGAGGCCAGGGGTATGAGACCAGCCTAGGCAAACTGGCAAGACCTCTTCTCTACAATAAATCAAAAAATTAGCGGGGCTTGGTGGCACACATCTGTGGTTCCAGCTACTTGGAAGGCTGAGGCAGAAGGATCGCCTGAGCTCAGCAGGTAGAGGCTGCAGTGGCCAAGAACGTGCCACTGCACTCCAGCTTGTGTAACAGCGACACTGTGACTCAAAAAAAAAAAAACCACTCAAATTTTGAAGATGCATTTGTTTTTACCAGAATGTTGAGCTTCCAGATAAATAAAACCTTTGTGAAATCACAGC
Source organism: Carlito syrichta (assembly GCF_000164805.1). Lineage (NCBI taxonomy): Eukaryota > Metazoa > Chordata > Mammalia > Primates > Tarsiidae > Carlito > Carlito syrichta. Next base: position 506,036 of record NW_007251336.1, on the reverse strand, counting down.
ATAAGCTCTTAAGATTGGTCTAATTTACCCAGCAAAGAATACATACCAAATACCCTTTAATTATAAACACTACAATTTTATGGGCCAAGAGCAGCGGCTCACACCCATAATCCCAGTATTCTGAGAGACCAAAACAGGAGGACTGCTTGAGCCCAGGAGTTCAAGTCTAGCCTGGGCAACATTAACGAGACAAAAACAGCTCTACAAAATCTCTACAAAAAAAATTAGTCGGGCATGGTGGCACATGCCTGTTGTCCCAGCTACTTGGGAGGTTGAAGCTGGAGGATCACCTGAGCTCAGGAGGTGGAGGCTTCAGTGAGCCATGATCATGTTACTCCACTCCAGTCTGAGCAACAGAGTGAGACCCCAACTCAAAATAAAATAAAATAAAAAACACGTGGAAAGAATCCCCAAAATTTCTTTTTAACATATGTGAAAAAGGCAAAAATGGATCAATCATGTTTCTAATGGCTAATCACTTCCTTGTAAAAAAAGAATCCCCAAAATTAACAACAGTAATTCATAACACATCAAGAATAATCTGCCGAACTCAGTGGCTCAGCCTGTAATCCCAGTGCTTTGGGAGACTGAGGTGAGTGGATTGCCTGGGCCCGCGGGTTCAAGACCCATCTGGGCAACTTGGCGAGACTTCATCTCTACAATAAATAAAAATTTAGCTGGGCGTGGTAGCGTGCGCCTGTAGTTCCAGCTACTTGAAAGGCTGAACCGGAAGGATCACCGGAGCCCAGCAGGTCGAGGCTGCGGTGGCCAGGAGCGTGCCACTGCACTCTAGTCTGGGTGGCAGACTGAGACTCCAACTCGCCCCCCCAAAAAAAGAATAATCTAAGGTATTTTCCCTTCTGTAGACTTCCAAATACCATCGTCTGTTGAGATACTCCAGCCTGATTCTTTGACCACTAAAAAAGATGTTTAAGCCGGGCTACATGGCTCAGCCTGTAATGCCGCGCCTTTGGGAGGCTGAGGTGAGTGGATCGCCTGAGCCCGCAGGTTCGAGACCCGCC
>NW_007251336.1:498839-504783 GCF_000164805.1 Carlito syrichta | reverse complement strand
CAGCGAGACCTCATCTCTACAATAAATCAAAAAAATCAGCCGGGTGTGGTAGCGCATACCTGTAATTCCGGCTACTCAGAAGGCTGAGGCGTAAGGATCGCCCGGAGCCCAGCAGGTTGAGGCTGCGGTGGCCGGGAGCAGCCACTGCACTCCAGTCTGGACGACAGAGTGAGACTCCAACTCAAAAAAAGATGTTTAGACTAGCAGACAGAAACAGAACTAAAGCAATAGTTCACTACATCACAATCTGAGTTTCTGATGTAGTAATTAGCATAAGAAACTGAAATTAAGCGGGTTTGAGACCCGCCTGGGCAACTTGGTAAGACCTCATCTCTACAACAAATCAAAAAATTAGCCGGTCGTGGCAGCACGTGCCTGTAGTTCCAGCTACTGGGAAGGCTGAGGCGGAAGGATCACTGGAGCCCAGCAGGTCGAGGCTGCGGTGGCTGGGAGCGGCCACTGCACTCCAATCTGGGAGATAGAGTGAGACTCCAACTCAAAAAAACAAAAACAAAAACAAACAACAACAACAACAAATAAACTGAAATTAAATAAGTAGACTCTTGAAGCATCTCTAGGAAATCTAAAGAAAGAATTAATGATATTCATTTCCCTATGATTCACTGCAAAGATGTTTCTACATAAATATAATGCAGCAATATTAACTTATACACAATTATATACAATATATACACAATTATTTACAATAATTTTCTAATTTTAATTTTCTCCATAACAATGATTTAGTTAGACACTGGGAAATTCATTATGTTACATCTTTAATGTAATAGTCCAATCACAAAATTTAAAATTATGGTGGAAGCTATCATTCAACGCCTCACCCCAATTGCATTTTACCAACTTCGGCGTGATGTTTCATGCCTACAAGCTAGATAACAATTCCTCAAACGTCTAGTCATCACCGCAGAGCACAAAATAAAACAAGCGTTATCAACAAAACGGTAACTTGCATACAACCTGCAGTGGTTAAAACAACGTAAAATTCTCCTTAACCAGATCTTGCACGTCAAACTCCAAGAACAATAAACCTGGAAACATTCTCTGCATCTAACAAATTAGCAGATAAAGCAGAGATCTGTGAAGAGAAGGAACTAACGTTCTGACCTCCTTCCGAAATGACAAACTAGAACGGCAAAATTACACTCCGGCACATGGAGTACTCTTCTCTCAAATCACTCCACAGAGAACTTCATCATTTGCTCCGCCCTCTAATAACTCATGCAAAAAAAGTTCAGCACCATCAGAGAGAAACAAGACACAGACAATTCATAGAATGGCTTAGGGCCTTTCCTCCGGGCGGTAAAAGGATCTGCGGGTGCTCTCCGCAGGGTCCAAAGAGAAAGAAGAACCCAGGCCCAGGGTTTGGGGGATCCTGACACCCAGAAACAGATTTTCTCAGAAGTTTCTGCCGCCATCCCTGTTTTCTCAGCAGAAGGCCCCGGCGCCATCGTTTCAGTCTTTAGGATTTTATTATGGGGAGGTGGGAAACGCCACCCCGGATTCCTCCAGGCCTTCCCCACTAAGCCTGGGGGTTCCCCCTCATTCCTCTAAGCCTCGGTCCCCGTGGAACTCCCCAGCTTCGGGCGGCCTCTCCCCCGGGATGGGTCAAGGCGATGCCGAACCCACCAGCCTCGCCGTGAAGGCGGGAGGGCCGGAACACGCCAGGGCCAAGGCGATGGCTCCGAGGGGCCCGGGGAGGGGCAGGGCAGGCCAGGGACGGGGGAGGATGACCTGGCCGGGGAAGAAAGGAAACAAGAGGTGAGGCGATACCCCGCACCCCGGGGCGGCACGGAGAAGAGGAGAAGAGGATGAAGGAGGAGCAGGGCGGCGGCCCGGGTGCGGCCCCCCACTCCTCCCGCCCCCAGGTCTCCGGGCCGGCGGGGGCGGACGGGCTCGGCCCATTTCCCGGGTCTGGTCTGGCAGGGGGTGGGGGGGGTCTCCCTCCAAACGACGAGGAGACCGAGAACAGGGGCCTCCGGAGAGCGGTGGGGGGGCTGTCTCCCGCCTGAACCTGGAGACCCCGACGCCGTCGTCGCCTCCTGCTCAGGAGGGAGGACGGGAGTTGTGCGTAAAGCCCGAGGGAGGAATGCATGAAGGGAAAGGGAAGCCCGGGGCAGACCCGCCGCCCGCGCCGGACCCCGCTCTCCACCTTCCGGTAACCGCGTCTCTTACCGGTGATGGCGGTGAACTGCTGAATTAACCCCTTCAGCGCCGACGACGCCGCGGAGCCCCCGTGGGCAGCCATCTTACCGCCGCCGCCGCCGCCGAACAACAACACAGACACACACGGACCGCCCTCCCCCACCTCGCCGCGCGGTTTGCGCAGGCTCATTGACCGGCCCCAGGCTCCGCCCCCCGCCCCCCGCCCGGAGCGGTCCGCGCAGGCGCACTCCCTCGCCGGTCTGGCGCGCTCTCGGTTCTCCGGGTTGGCTGCTAGGTGGCTACCTTCTCGCCGCATCCCTTTCCCGCCGCTGGTGCTTTCCTCTCCGGGCTCCTAGGCTGGCCTCGTAGACGCGGTGTCGAGTCGTTGCTTCCGAAGGTTCTTCGCATTTCCAGCTTCACAGGCTTCGTTGACAAACCCAGCTGCTGGTGACAGTATTTTTTTTTCTTTTTTGCCGCTCCATCGCACTCTGCTAGATTTCCTACGTGTCTGATCAAAATACAGATCCCGCTCCGCGACCGCTACACTGATGGCTTAGCTAACCTAGTGTGGCGACCCACCCAGCAGAAGAGAAATTCCCAGAACCCTTCGTGCCAAAGAACGCCCTGGGGGCGGGATCTGACACACAGTAGGATTTCAATGCGTTTGTCAGCCTGTCTCCTCTCAGGGTCTTAGTTTTCTCACCTATAAAATGAGCAGGTGTCACTTATGGAAAAAGAAAATGTGCCTATGTATATGCAGTACAGGAAAGAAAAGGTATATAAAGGACACTGGAAAAGTGTCCTCAGATCTCTAGAGGAGAGTGATACAGACAATAGAGAAAGGAGACTTTGAGGTTTTTTTTTTTTTATCTTTTCAACAAAGATGATTTAATTACGTTACTTGCATAACTTTACATATGCATGCACTCAAATATGATTCCCCCCCACCTTGACAATAAGTTAAAGAGATGTCATGCAGGGCACGGTGGCTCATACCTGTAATCCTAGCACTTGGGGATGCGGAGACGACAGGATTGCCTGAATCTAGTTGTTTGAACCAGATGGGCAAGTTGGCGAGACCTCGTCTCTCCAATAAATCAAAAAATTAACCTGGTGTGGTGTCGCTTGCCTGTGGTTCCAGCTACATGGAAGGCTAAGGCGGAAGGATCGCTGGAGGCCAGCAGGTCGAGGCTGCGGTGGGTGGCCATAAGTACGCCACTGCACTCCAGCCTGGAGGACAGAGTGAGACTGCAACTCAAAAAAAAAAAGATGCCATTTATGTTTCCGTCTCCCATCCATCACTCACATATTTTGCATCTTCATAGGAAAATGGCCCAGTAAAAGATGAGATAAGGACAGGCACCGGGGCTCACATCTGTAATTCAAGTATTTTGGAAGGCCAACGTGGAAGGATTGCTTGAGCCCAGGTGTTTGCAACCAACCTGGACAACATAGAGAGACTTCGTCTCTACAAAAATTTAAAAAACTATGCCGGGCGCCGTGGCTCACACCTATAATCCCAGCATTTTGGGAGGCTGAGATGAGAGGATTGCCTGAGCCCCCGGGTTCGAGACCCGCCTGGGCAACTTGTGAGACCTCATCTCTATAATAAATCAAAATATTAGCTAGGCATGGTGGCGCGTGCCTGTAGTTCCAGCTACTTGCAAGGCTGAGGCTTAAGGATCGCCTGACCCCAGCAGGTTGAGGCTGTGGTGGCCGGCCATGATCATAAAATAAAATAAAATAAAAAATTGCCAGGCTCGGTGGCTCAGCCTGTAATCCCGCGCCTTTGGAGGCTGAGGTGAGTGGATTTCCTGAGCCCGCGGGTTCGAGACCCGCCTGGGCAGCGAGACCTCATCTCTACAATAAATCAAAAAATCAGCCGGGCGTGGTAGCGCATGCCTGTAATTCCAGCTACTCGGAAGGCTGAGGCGGAAGGATCGCCGGAGCCCAGCAGGTGGAGGCTGCGGTGGCCGGAAGCAGCCACTGCACTCCAGTCTGGGCGACCGAGTGAGACTCCAACTCAAAAAAAAAAAAAAAGAGTAAAAAATAAAAAATTAGCTGGGCGTGTAGTCCTAGCTACCAGGGAGGCTGAAGCGGAAGGATCACAAGAGCCCAGAAGGTTGAGGCTGCAGTGAGCCGTAATTGTGCCACTGCACTCCAGGGCATGTGACAGAGTGAAATACTACTCAGAAAGAGAGAAACAGAGTAGAAGGGAGGGAGGGTAGAAATTAATAATGTGACCTTGCAAAGCTTATTGGGACTGGCTCAGTGGCTCACGCCTATAATCCCAGCACTTTGGGAGGCCAAGGTGAGAGGATTGCCTGAGCCCAGGGGTTGGAGAGCAACCTGGGTAACATGAGACCTCATCTCTACAATAAATCAAAAACAGCCGGGTGTGGTGGTGTGCGCCTGTAGTTCCATCTATTCGGTACTACAGAATAGAGACTGAGGCAGAGGGACCGCCTGAGCCCAGCAAGTCAAGGCTGCAGTGGCCATGAGCGTGTCACTGCACTCTAGCCTAGGTGACAGAGCAAGACTACAACTCAAAAAAAAAAATTAAATTAAATTGAAGCAAATCCTATAATCATGAAAAATGTGTTTTTTTAAAAGCATGAATTAGCTGGGTACGTTGGTTCACACCTGTAATACCAGTAATCCCAGCACTTTGAGAGTTGGAGGCAAGAGGATGGCCTGAGCCTGGGGGTTCAAGACCAACCTGCATAACATGGCGAGACCTCATCACAACAATAAGTCAAAAAATTAGCTGGGCGTAGTGGCACATGCCTGTAGTTCCAACTATGTGGAAGGCTGAGGGAAAAGGATCACCTGAACCTAGCAAGTCAAGGCTGCAGTGGCCATGAGCAGCGTGCCACTGCCCTCCATCCTGGGCGACAGAGTGAGACTCTGACTCAAAAAAAAAAATTAAAAAAATAAATTATCCTCAGTAAAGAAATAAAACTACAAATAACTATATATAAAATAATTCAAAATTGAAGTTTTGGATGATATAGGGTAAATAGCTCAAACCTAAACATCAGGTACTATTTGAATTATTATACCAGATTAAACTATAATTTTTTTTTGAGTTGGAGTCTCACTCTGTCGCCCAGGATGGAGGGCAGTAGCACACTCACAGCCACTGCAGCCTCGACCTGCTGGGCTCAGGAGATCCTTCCGCCTCAGCCTTTCAAGTAGTTAGAACTACAGGCACATGCCACCATGCCCGGCTAATTTTTTGGTGTACTGTAGAGATGAGGTCTCGCCAAGTTGTCCAGGCTGGTCTGGAACCAGTAGGCTCAGGCAATTCTCTCACCACAGCCTCTCAAAGCGCTGGGATTATAGGCGTGAGCCATAGCAGCCAGCCTAATTTTTTTTTAAGTAATCGGAGTTTCGCTCTCTTGCCCAGTCTGGAGTGCAGTCGCACAATCACACACAGCTTACTGCAGACTTGAACTCCTAGGCAGAAGGAGTTCACCACCATACTTCACTAATCTTTTATTTTTTGTAGAGATAAAGTCTTACTATGTTGCCTAGGCTGATGTCAAACTCCTAGGCTCAAGCAATTCTCCCACCCTAGCCCCCCCAAAATGCTGGGATTATAGACATGAGCCACTGTACCCAGCCCAGGATTTTGTTTTGAATGGTTTTAATGCTATTCAGGAGGGATAAAGTCACTCTATGCATTTTTTCTTTGTCTGTCTAACTATGGCATAGTATATTTTTATAACAACCTAGATGTTACTTTGTTATTGTTGTTTTCTTTTTTTTTTTTTTTTTT
>NW_007251336.1:496075-498488 GCF_000164805.1 Carlito syrichta | reverse complement strand
TCACCTCAGCCTCCCAAAGGTGCGGGATTACAGGCTGAGCCACCGAGCCCGGCTGGTAATTTTTTTCAATCCCCGCCTCATCGTCCCCCCTTTTGGAATTCCCAGTGTCTATTGTTGTCATCTTTATGCTCATGTGTACCCATTGTTTAGCTCCCACTTATAAGTGAAAACTTGTGGTGTTTGATTTTCTGTTTCAGGGTTAGTTCACTTAGAATAATGACCTCCAGCTCCATCCATGTTACTGCAAAGGACACAATGGTATTCTTTTTTATGACTACATTGTACTCCATTATATATATACCACAGGTTATTTAACTGGTCAACCTTTGACAGGTACTTAGTTAATGCCATAACTTTGCTAATGTGAATAGGGCTACACTAAATATAGGAATGCAGGTAACTTTTGGGGAAAGGGGGTTAAGGTCTTACTCTATCTCCCAGACTGGAGTGCTGTGACATGATCTCAGCTCACTGCGGCCTTGACCTCTTGGACTCAGGCAATCCTTCAACCTCCACCTCCCGAGTTATTGGAACTACAGGCGTGCCTCATTATGCCTGGTTCACTTTCTTTTTTTTTTTTGTAGTGATGATGTCTCACCATGTTGCCTAGGCTCATCTTGAACTGGGCTCAAGCAGTCCCTCCGCCTCAGCCTCCCAAAGTACTGGGATTACAGGCATTGAACCACCATGCCAGACCAGTTGTCTTTTTTTTTTTTTTTTTTTTTTGAGTTGGAGTCTCACTCTGTCGCCCAGACTGGAGTGTAGTGGCCGCTCCCGGCCACTGCAGCCTCGATCTGCTGGGCTCCGGCGATCTTTCCGCCTCAGCCTTCCAAGTAGCTGGAACTACAGGCACACACTACCACGCCTGGTTGATTTTTTTTTTTTATTATTGTAGAGATGAGGTCTCACCAAGTTACCCAGGTGGGTCTCGAACCCACAGGCTCAGGCAATCCACTCATCTCAGTCTCCCAAGGCACGTGATTACAGGCTGAGCCACCGAGCCCGGCTGTCTTTTTTATATAATGATTTATTTTCCTTTCCTTCAGTTAGATACCATGTACTAGGATTGCCGAGTCAAATGGTAGTACTATTTTTAGTTTTAGTTTTTATTTTATTTTTAAAATATTTTTTGAGTTGGAGTTTCATTCTGTTGCCCAGGCTGGAGTGCAGTGGCATGATCATGGCCCACTACAGCCTCAATCTCCTGGGCTCAGGCAATTCTTGTGCCTCAGCCTCTCAAGTTGCTGAGACTACAAGTATCACCACACCCAGCCAAATATTTTTGTTTTTTGTAGAGATGAGAGCTTGCTATGCTTCTCAGGCTGATCTCAAACTTAAGGCTTAAACAGTCCTCCCGCCTTGGCCTGCCAGAGTGCTGGGATTATAGGTATGAGCTACTGTGCCTGGCCGTCTATTTTTACTTCTTCTTTCTTTTTCTTTTTCTTTTTTTTAGAAAGCAGGATTTATTAGGAGGACAGAAAAGCTTGAAGGGCTATTTTTGCCTATTTTTACTTCTTTAAGAAATCTCAGGCGGAGTGCGGTGTCTCACGCCTACAGACCTAGCACTTTGGGAGGCCGAGGTGAGAGGAGTGCCTGAGCCTATGGGTTCGAGACCAGCTTGGGCAACTGGGCAAGGCTTCATCTCTACAATAGATCAAAAAATTAGCCGGGCATGGTGGTGCAAGCCTGTAGTTCCAGCTACTTGGAAGGATAAGCAGAAGGATCACCTGAGCCCAACAGGTTGAGGCTGCAGTGACTGGGAGCATGCTAGTGCCCTCCAGCCTGGGTGACAGAGTGAGTCTTCAACTCAAAAAAAAGAAAAGAAAAGAAATCCCTGTGCTGTTTTCCATAGAGTTTAAACTAGTTTACATTCCCGCCAACAGTGTATACGGGTTTTCTTTTCTCCACATTCACAATAATATTTGTTGTTCTTTGACTTTTTAATATTAATAGACATTCTGACTGTAAGATATCTCATTGTGGTTATGATTTCCATGTCTCTGCTAATTAGTGATGTTGGGCATTTTTTCATGTGTTCATAAATTACTTTTTTTTTATTGTTTTTTTGAGTTGGAGTCTCATTCTGTTGTCCAGGCTGAGTGCAGTGACAGGCTCACAGCCACCATCACAACCTCAACCTGCTGGGCTTAGACGATCCTTCTGCCTTAGCCTTCCAAGTAACTGGAACTATAGGCATGCACCACCATGCCTGGTTAATTTTTTCATTTAGTGTAGAGATGAGGTCTCGCCAAGTTGCCCAGGCTGGTCTCGAACCAGAAGGCTCAGACAATCCTCTCACCTCAGCCTCTCAAAGTGCTGGGATTGGTCGGGCTCGGTGGCTCAGTTTGTAATCCGAGCACTTTGGGAGGCCGAGGTGAGTGGATGGACTGAGCCCACGGGTTCGAGACCTGCC
>NW_007251336.1:490833-495933 GCF_000164805.1 Carlito syrichta | reverse complement strand
GCACTCCAGTCTGGGCGACAGAGTGAGACTCCAACTCAAAACAAAAAACAAACAAACAAACAAAAAAACAAAGTGCTGGGATTATAGGCATGAACCACTGTGCCTGGCTATATTTCTTCTTTAAACAAAACTGTCCGTATCGGGGTTTTTTTTCCTGATTAAGTTGTTTTCGTTCTTTTTTTTTTTCAGTTGAAATCTCACTCTGATGTCCAAGCAATGCTCTCACCTCCCAAGGTGCTGGGGATACAGACGTGAGCCACCACACCCAGCCTGCTTAAGATCCTTATAGATTCTGGATATTAATCCTTTTACAGAGGCATAATTTGCAAATATTTTCTCCCATTCTGTAGGGTATCTACTTACTCTTTTGATGATTTATTTTGCTGTGCAGAGCATTTTAGGTCAGTTAAGTCCCATTTGTCTGCTTTTGTTTGTGCATTTGCTTTGGGGATGTTCCTCATAAATTCTTTGCCTAGGCCAACATCCAGAAGAGTGTTGTTTTCTTCTAGGATTTTGAGTTTGAGGTCTTACATTCAAGTCTTTAATCCATCTTGAATTAATTTTGTATAAGGTATGCTGGGCATGGTGGCTCACACCTATAATCCCAGCACTTTGGGAGGCTGAAGTGTGAGGATTGTCCACAAGTTCAAGGACAGCCTGAGAAACTTGGTGAGACCTCATCTCTACAATAAATCAAAAAATTAACCAGGTGTGGTGGCACATGCCTGTGGTACCAACTATTTGGAAGGATCGCCTGAGGCCAGCAGGTCAAAGCTGCGGTAGCCATGAGCATGCCACTGTACTCCAGCCTGGGGGACAGTGAGGCTCCGACTCAAAAAAAGAAAAAATTTGTATACGGTAAGAGATAGGCTTCCAGTTTCATTCTTCTGCATATGGCTAGCCAATTTTCCCATCATCATTTATTGAAAACAGTGTCCTTTCCCCATTGTTTATTTCTGTCGACTTTGTCAAAAATCAGTTGGTTGTAGGTATGTGGCTTTATTTCTGGGTTCTCTAGTCTGTTCCATTGATCTAGCTGTCTATTTTTGTACCACTAACATGCTGTTTTAGTTACTATTGCCTTGTAGTATAATTTGACACCAGGCTATGTGATACCGCCACATTTGTGCTTTTTCCTTAGGATTACTTTGGCTAATCGGGCTCTTTTTTGGTTCCACATGAACTTTAGGATTGTTTTTCTAATTCTGTGAGGAATGACGTTGGTATTTGATGGGAACTGAGTTGAATCCATAGATTGCTTTGGATGGTATGGACATTTTAACAATATTGACTCTTTTAATCCATGAGCATGGAATGTTTTCCATTTGTGCCATCTGTAATTTCTGTCAGCAGTGTTTTCCGAGTCTCCTTGTAAAGACCTTTCACTTCCTTGGTTAGATGTATTCCTAGGTATTTTATTTTTTGTGGCTATTGTAGATGGGATTGATTTCATGATTTGGTTCTCAGCTAGAACATTATTGTATAGAAATGCCACTGATATTTGTCCATTGATTTTGTGTCCTGAAACTATACTGAAGCCATTTATCAAGTTTAGGAGTCTCAGCCGGGCACAGAGGCTCATACCTATAATCCCAGCACTTTGGGAGGCCAAGGTGAGAGGATTGCCTGAGCCCACGGGTTTGAGAACAGCCTGGGCAATTTGGTGAGACCTCATCTCTACAATAAATCGAAAAATTACCTTAGTGTGGTGGCGCACACCTGTAGTTTCAGCTACTTGGAAGACTGAGGCAGAAGGATTGCCTGAGCCCAACAGGATGAGGTTGCAATGGCCATGACCGTGCCACTGCACTCCAGCCTGGGTGACAGAGTGAGACTCCCGACTCAAAAAAAAAAAAAGGAAAAAAAGAAAAAACCTGGTACAGTGGCTCACACCTGTCATCCCAGCATTTTGGGAGGCAGAGTTAAGAGGATTGCCTGAACCCCGGGGTTCAAGATCAGCCTGGACAACTTCGTAAGACCTTGTCTCTACAATAAATCAAAAAATTAGGTGGACGTTGTAGCATGCACCTGTAGTTTCAACTGCTTGGAAGGCTGAGGCGGAACGGTCACCTGAGCTCAGCAGGTCAAGGCTGCAGTAACTGTGAGCATGCCACTGTACTTCAGCCTGGGTGACAGAGTGAGACTCCAACCTAAAACAACAACAAAACCCTCTTTCACCATAGTAAAACAAGTTACAGAAATCATTTGATTTTTCTTGATCCTTTGATCAGATACAGAAAAAACATTGATACAAAAAAACATTGAAACAAATCAATATACATTCACTTTTTTTTTTTTGAGTCAGAGTCTCACTCTGTTGCCCAGCCTGGAGTGCAGTGGCATGCTCACAGCCACGGAAGCCCTGACCTGCTGTGCTCAGGCAATCTTTCTGCCTCAGCCTTCCAAGTAGCTAGAAATACAGGTGTGTGCCACCATGCCCGGCTACTTTTATAATTTATAGTAGAGACAAGGTCTTGCAATGTTGCTCAGGCTGGTCTTTAACTCCTGAGTTCAGGCAATCCTCTTTCTTCCACTTCCCAAAGTGGTAGGATTACAGGCGTGAGCCAAAGCGCCTGGCTACATTCACAAAATTTTTTTAAATTTTGAAAACCTTATCAAACCAGGTAGATAAAGAAACTTTCTTACTTACTAACTATACAATATATCTACCAAAAGTACAGAGTAAACAGCATCATACTTAATAATAAAACATTTGAAGCCAAGCAGAAGATAAGTATGCACTTTATTATTATATCTCCTCAACATTATGGTAGAAGCCCTAACTATAGCAGTAAGACATGAAAATATGTACATAAGAATTTTGAAATGAGAAAAAAAATCATTATTATAGACTATATGATTATTTACATAGAAAATCTAAGAGAATGAACAAACATATTTTGGAACCAATAAAATAATTCAGGTATATTTCTAAATATAAGACCAATACACATATTTAAAAACTGTATTCCTAAACATAAGCAGCAAATAGTTTGAAGCTGATTTTAAAACTATCTCTGGTCATTGCCTTGCTAGACTCTGGTGTGGCCATATGCTCTTTGAGCTATGGCTATCGCCATACTTCCTGGCTTTGGACCCCTCTCCCACTTTGGAGAGGTGAATCATCTCTCTCCCTTCTCTTTCTCACCCTAATTTATTTTTAAATAAACTGTATTTTTAAATCTAACTTCTGTGCAATTCTTTGCATCTTTCATGTGGCATCAGATCACACCCCAGACGGCCACACTCATCTTAAGAGTGCTGGCCCTCTTCCTGTCTGTGGGAAGTGATCTCTTTCAGATCTCTGATTATCAGTGCTGTGCCCCCTCCGCACCCTCTGTACCTAACATTTTCTGGAGGTCCCACCGAGCTATCCAAGATCTCTCCCTCTCTCTCTTCTTCCTTAAAAAGAGAGATAAATAAATAAAACTCTCATTTTGCAGGCTAGGCATGGAGGCTCAAGCCTGTAATCACAGCACTTTGGGAGGCTGAGGCAAGAGGATTGCCTGAGCCCAGGGGTTCGAGACCAGCCTGGGCAACTTAGTGAGCTCTCATCTCTACAATATATCAAAAAATTAGCCAGGCATAGTGTCGCACACCTGTAGTTCTAGCTACTTTGAAAGCTGAAGCAGAAGGATTGCCTGAGCCCAGAAGGTCGAGTCTGAGGTGGCTGTGAGCGTGCCATACTGCACTCTAGCCTGGGTGACAGAGGGAGACGGATTAAAAAAAAAAAAAGATTGGGGAGGGGTGTGCATAGCAATCGCAAAAGCAAAGTCCAGAGAATAACAATATTTCAGTTATTTTTTTCAGCTTATTTCAGGTGGGCCTAGTATTACTACCATCTGAAAGGGTATATTATCATATGAGATAGGCATTAAGTCATTTAGAGTATTGTGTATCAAAATGGAAAACCCAATGACTTAAATAGCAAGGAAAGTTAGAGCAGGGTCTATGCCCAGTGCTACAGGGCTCAGGCTCTGCTTCTCTCTGATTCTTTTGACTCTCCCTATCTGTCTGTCTGAGCTTTGTCTTAGGCTGCTAGCGAGAGACTACAACCATTCCAGGCATCCCATCTGAATGTACAAAAACATACAGAGAAAGAAGCATCATTTCATCTCTTCTGCTGAGAAAGACAACATTTCCTAGAAGTCTCTTGGGAGACTTTTTTTCACAATTCATTGGTCTAAATTGAGTCACAATTCTGTTCCTAAGCCAGTCCCTGCCAAGGGAGGTGAGATAAACATAGCTGGTTTAGTAAAGCATATGGTTTGTGGAGGAAGGTGGATGCTTCCCCAAAGTTTGGTGTGTGTGTGTTTTTTTTTTTCCTTTGGAGTTGTAGTCTCTGTCTCCCAGGCTGGAGTGCAGTGGCATGCTCACAGCCACCACAGCCTCAAACTGCTGGGCTCTGGTGATCCTTCTGCCTCAGCCTTCCGAGTAGCTGGAACTACAGGCATGTGTCACCATGCCTGGCTAATTTTTTATTTATTGTAGAGATGAGGTCTCACCAAGTTGCCCAGGCTGGTCTTGAACCTGTGGGCTCAGGCAATCCTCTCACCTTGGACTCCCAGAGTGCTGGTATTATGCCCGCCCTAAAATTTGATACTTTGGCTTAGGGTTAGGCTTTTCTGTTTCTATGGTTTCTGCTATTTCTAAAATGTAATATAAATGGAATCAAACAGAATATACCCTTTTGAGCCTGGTTTCTGACAGTGTAATGTATTTAAAATTCATCATGCTGTTGCCTATGTCAGTATTTTGTTCTTTTTCATTGGTGAGTAGGATTCCATTGTAAGGATGTTTATCCTTTTACCAGCTGAAGGGCCTTTGGGTTGTTTCCAGGTAAGGCAGTTATGAATAAAGCTACTATAAATTTATGTACAAGTTTCTGTATTAACACAAGTTTTCATTTCTCTTGGGAAAACCCTGTGTGTAGACTTGATGGCTCATATAGTGAGTGTATGTTCAACTTCATAAGAAGCTGAAAAGTTGGGCGCACTGGCTCGGCCTGTAATCCTAGCACTTTGGGAGGCCGAGGTGAGGGGATTGCCTGAGCCCACAGGTTTGAGAACAGCCTAGGCAACTTGGCGAGAGCTCATCTCT
>NW_007251336.1:488516-490447 GCF_000164805.1 Carlito syrichta | reverse complement strand
GAGATGAGGTCTCACCAAGTTGCCCAGGCAGGTCTCGAACCCGCGGGCTCAGGCAATCCACTCACCTCAGCCTCCCAAAGGCACGGGATTACAGGCTGAGCCACCGAGCCCAGCTAACTTTTTTTTTTTTTTTAAGAGAAAGCATGGTCTTGTTCTGTTGCTCAGGCTGGAGTGCAGTGCTAAGATCATAATTCATTGCAGTTTTGAACTCCTGGGCTCAAGCAATCCTCCCATCTAAGTCTCCCCAGTGTCTCTACTAGCTGAAACTACAAGTATGTGCCACCACACCCAGCTAATTTTAAAATTTTTTGTAGTGATGGTATTGCTAAGGTGCCTGTAGTCTTGAACCCCTGACCTCAAGTGATCTTCCCACCTCAGCCTCCCAAAGCACTGAGATTGAGATTGCAAGAGTGAGTCACTGCACCTGGCTTGTCCTTTTTTTTTTTTTTTTTTTTTTGGAGTCGGAGTCTCACTGTGTTACCCAGGCTGGAATGCAGTGATCAATGGCCCAGGTGATCCTTCTCCCTCAGCCTTCCAAATAGCTGAAACTACAGGCATGCGCCACCATGCCCAGTTTTTTTGTTTGTTTTTTTTTAGTTGTAGCGATGAGGTCTCACCAAGTTGCCTAAACTGATCTCGAACCCGTGGGCTCAGGCAATCCTCTCCCCTTGGTCTCCCAAAGTGGTGGGATTATAGGCGTGAGCCACCGTGCCTGGCCATCCTTGATTTTTAAATTTCAGTTTGGGAACAATATATATGATCATCACCTCAACAAAGTGATCAAACTTAACATTACTGAGAGCGGGACAACCTGATAATTTCACATTCATAATGTGATGTATTAGGAAACACACAGCTTCACCTAGGACAGATTCTCGGCAAATTGTTACCAATCAAGCTCCAGGCCTCGTTTCTAGACAATAAAAAATACAGGAAGATCAAGATACAAGTTAAAAGACACTATGAGGAAGCACCCAGGCAAATCCAGAATATGAGTATTCACGAGGCAACTGTCCTAGTCTTTTCAAAAAGTCAGTGTCATGGGTAGAGGGCAGAGGGGAAGGGGAGAAAACAAGGGACAGTCATAGAAGAAAAGAGTAAAAAGACATTACAGAAAAAGGTAATACTTTCATTGACTCCTGGTTGTAAAAAAAAAAAAAAAAGTCAGCCATAAAATACTTTTTTGGAGCCAGGCACAGTGGCTCACGCCTGTAATCCCAGCACTTTGGGAGGCCGAGGCAAGAGGATTGCTTGAGCCCATGGATTTGAGACCAGCCTGGGCAACTTGGTGAGACCTCATCTCTACAATAAATCAAATAATTAGCTGGGCATGGTGGTGCACACCTGTAGTTCCAACTACCTGGAAGACTGAGGCAGAAGGATCGCCTGAGCCCAGCAGGTTGAGGCTGAGGTGGCCATAAGCGTATTACTGCACTCCAGGCTGGGAGACAGTGAGACAAAAAAAAAAAAAAAGAGGTGATTAAGTTAAAATGAAGCTGTTAGGGTGGACCCTGATGCAATCTAACTGGTGTTTTTCTTTCTTTTTTATAATCAAGGTCTCCCTCTGTCACACGTCAGACTGGAGTACCAGAAGTACAGTAGCATGATCACAGCTCACCGCGGCCTCAGCCTCCTGGACTCAGGCAATCCATCTGCCTCAGCCTCCTAAGTGGCTTTAACTACTGGCATGAGCCTTCACACCAGGCTAATTTTTTGGATTTTTTTTTGTAGCAGAGGAGTCTCACTATGTTGCCAGGGCTGGTCTCAAACTCCTGGGCTCAGGCAATCCTCTCGCCTTGGCCTCCAAAGTGCTGGGATTACAGGCATAAACCACCGCACCTATACTTGGAGTTCCTTTAAGAATCATTTGAAGCCAGGCTCGGTGGCTCAGCCTGTAATCCTGCGCTTTGAGAGGCTGAGGTGAGTGGATT
>NW_007251336.1:482041-488496 GCF_000164805.1 Carlito syrichta | reverse complement strand
TGGAGTGAGACTCCAACTCAAAAAAAAAAAAAAAGAATCATTTGGATGTACAGAGAAACACAAGTGGCTAGCAAGCACAGAGGAAAGACCCCATGAAGACGCAGCGAGACGGCAGTCATCAGCAAGCCAAGGAGAGGGGCCCCAGAATGAAGCCAAACTTGACAACATCTTGATTGTGGACTTCCAGCCTCCAAAACTGCAGGAAAATCCATTTCTGTTAGTTAAATCACCCAGTCTATTTTATTATGGCAGCCCTAGCAATCTAATACAATTCCCCACCTCTGGTGGCCCTGGCCTTTGATTTCTTTATGTTATCCCTTAGGGGCTGTGAAAATTGTAGCCCAAGTTAATCAAATTTGGCAAATGTCCTCAAAGAAGGGAGACTTGACCGTGTGCAGTGGCTCTTACTTGTAATCCCAGCACTTTAGGAGGTGGAGGCGAGAGGATTGTCTGAGCCCAGGGCTTCGAGACCAGCCTGGGCAACTTGGCAAGATCTCATCTCTACAGTAGATAAAAAAATTAGCCGGGCGTGGTGTTGCACACTTGTGGTTCCATCCACTTGTAAGGCTGAGGTGGAAGGATCGCCTGAGTCCAGCAGGTTGAGACTGTGATGGCCTGTGAGCATGCCGCGGCACTCCAGCCTGGGCAACAGAAGGAGACTCCCACTCAAAGAAAAAATAAAAATAAAGAGAAAGGAGACTTCAGCGCCTCCCTATCCTTTGTGAGATTGCACTTTCCCTCTGATTTTGTTCAGTAATTCCTTACTATCTTGCCAGCCCTGCCACAACTTTAAGTTTGTTTGTTTTAAAAGAGTTAGCTATTTTTGGTGCCTATCCACAAACACCTCCCCTCACAGATCAGTGTTGCAGAAGCTGCAGCTGCAGTATGGTTAGGAGCAAACTTACTAAAGGCACCAGCAGTCCCAATAATAAAAGGCTTCAAGAAGGAAAGGTCGGGGTGGGGGAGAGAAAAAAGAGAAAGGTCAAGAAATACCAGCAGATGGTCATAGGAGGTGACGAAGTGGGAATAGTGGAGGGCAACCTCAAGACGTCAAGCCTGGGAGGAGAACAAAAGGTGGTTTCTGGCAAGAGATCAAGGAGATAAGTGAGCTGGGAGTGATGGGTCATGCCTGTAACCCCAACCCTTGGGGAGCTGAGGTAGGAGGATTGCTTGAGTCCAAGAGTTCAAGACCAGCTTGGGCAACATTGCAAGACCTCAGCTCTACAAAAAATCAAAAAATTAGCCAAGTGTAGTGGCACATGCCTGTAGTCCCAGCTACTCAGGAGGCTGAAGTGGAAGGATTGCCTGAGTGTAGGAGGTCGAGGCTGAGGTGAGCCATGGTTGTATGTACCACTGCACTCCAGCCTAGGCGACAGAGTGAGACTCCTACTCAAATTAAAAAAAAAAAAAAAAAAAAAGTCAAATGACAAAGTGGTGTGAAGATGTGACACCACAACTGAATAACAAAGACCACAAATCTGAGCTTGTTTAACTAAAGAGAGGAGAGAGAGGTATGCTGGTGGTCAGTCATAATCACATTACACAGAGCAAACTGCTGATCTCTTACACAGTTTTAGGGAGTACAATGATATCAGTGGTGTTGACTATAGGCTATAGAGGCAGGACTAGGGTTGGCATCAGCTTTAGAAATGATTCCCCCCCATTCCTTTTTTGAGACAGGGTCTAGCACTGTTGCCCAGGTTGAAGTGCAGCAGTGTGATCATAGCTCACTGCAGCTTTGCACTCCTGGGCTGAATCCTCCTCCCACCTCAGCCTCTGAGTAGCTGGGACAACAGTTATGTGCCACCATGTCCAGCTAATTTTTGAATTTTTTTTTTTTTTTTGTGTTGGAGTCTCACTCTGTTGCCCAGACTGGAGTGCAGTGGCTGCTCCCACCCCGGCCACCACAGCCTCGCCTGCTGGGCTCCAGCAATCCTTCCGCCTCAGCCTTCCGAGTAGCCGGAATTGCAGGCATGCGCTACCACGCCCGGCTGATTTTTTTGATTTTTGTTGTAGAGATGAGGTCTCACTGCCCAGGCGGGTCTCGAACCCGCAGGCTCAGGCAATCCACTCACCTCAGCCTCCCAAAGGCGCGGGATTACAGGCTGAGCCACCAAGCCTGGCTGAATTTTTTTGTAGAGACTAGGTCTCGCTGTGTTGCCCAGGCTGGTTTCCAACTCCTGGCCTCAAGCAATTCTCCTGCCTTAGCCTCCCAAAGGGTTGAGATTACAGGTGTGAGTCACCATGCCCAGCCTAGAAGTGTGTTTACTGGTTTATCTATGATGAGTTGACTTTCAGAGCATAAGGTTGCCACTGATTGGTTGGTTTTCAGAGGTATGTCCAGTGAACCAAGTTGTCACTGACTAATTAGATTATAACTTGTTCTGGCGGTTACTTGTTACCATGGCTATAGAACAATCAATTTTTTTTTTTTTGGAGTAGGAGTCTTACTCTGTCAGCCAGGCTGGAGTGCAGTGTCATGCTCACGGCCACCCCAGCGTCGACCTGCTGGACTCAGGAGAACATCCTTCTGCCTCAGCTTTCCAAGTGTTTGGAACCACAAGCACATGCCACCATGCCTGGTTGAATTTTTATTTATTGTAGAAATGAGGTCTCGCCAAGTTATACAGGCTGGTCTTGAACGCCTGGGCTCAGGCAATTCTCTCCTCTCAGCCTCCCAAAGTGCTGGGATAACAGGCTTGAGCCACCACACCCGGCAGAACAGTCAACATTTTCCTAGGAGTGTGGAGACTCACTTGCATGGAGAAATTTCAACTCATTACATAGAAAAGGTCAATCTTCCTAATATATCAAGAGCCCCTAAAATTGCGAAGAAAAAGACCAACGAGTCAACAGAAAAATAAGAAAATAACACAAACAAAAAAATAAACACAAATGGTTCAGAACATTGGGAGAAAAAAAAACCTAACTCCAACCTCATTCATAATGAATGTCTTCTCTGGCAATTGCTCCCAAGATCCTGGAAAACACAAAACCACAATCCATAAAATTAAGGTATGATGTCAAAGGACCTTTTTTGTACATTTAAAAGTGTTTATGATGGCAGCAGACTGCAGACACTTGCTGTTGTCCTGCCCATTGTGCCCTTCATGATGTATCTTTCCTTTACTAAATGTAACCTTTTTTTTTTTTGTTGGAGTCTCACTCTGTTGCCCAGGCTGGGGTGAGGTGGCATACTTATGGCCACCGCAGCCTCGATCTGCTGGGCTCAGGTGATCCTTCCGCCTCAGCCTTTCGAGGAACTGAGAATCCTTCTGAAAGAAAGAGAGAGAAAGGAAGGAAGGAAGACTTTTGCTGTTTTGCAACATTAAAATGATTACTCTATCCCACCCCGACCTAAATCTGGCTCTTTTTTTTTTTTTTTTTTTAAATTGTAGAGGGGCAGTCTTGCCATGTTGCTCAGGCTGGTCTTGAACATCTGAGTTCAGGAAATCCTCTAGCCTCTACCTCCCAAAATGCTGGGATTACAGGCTTGAACCACTGTGCCCAGCAAAATAAATGTTTTAGAAAAGTTCTTACATAATTTTTTTAAGCCAATGAGAAAAGGAATAGTTAATTCAGAACCTTCTTGGTTGCCTTAGAAATTAGGGTTTTCAGATAGGAGCAGTGGCTCACACCTATAATCTCAGCACTTCAGGAGGCAGAGGATTGAGAGGAGTGCCAGAGTCCAGGGGTACAAGACTGACCTGGGCAACTTGGCAAGCCCTTGTTTCTACAGTAAATCAAAAAATTAGCTGAGCATGCACCTGTGGCTCTAGTTCTTGGAAGGCTGAGGAGGAAGGATCACCTGAACCCAGCAGGTCAAGGCTGCAATGGCTGGGAGCGCATCACTGCACTCCAGCCTGAGGAACAGATTGAGACTACTAAAAAAAAAAAAGGAAAGGAGAAAAAAAATTAGAACTTTTCCTGTTATGCAACATTAAAATTACTTCTTCTTCCCCCTAGAGACTGAAATCTTAGATAATTAGCCCTTATCTCTTTTTTCCGCCTGTGACCTATTCTTTCTTTCTTTCTTTCTTTCTTTTTTTGAGTTGGAGTCTCACTCTGTCACCCAGACTGGAGTGCAGTGGCATGCTCCCAGCCACCGCAGCCTCAACCTGCTGGGCTCTGGCGATCCTTCCACCTCAGCCTTCCAGGTAGCTGGAATTACAGGTGCGTGCTACCACGCCCAGCTAATTTTTGATTTATTGTAGAGATGAGGTCTTGCCAAGTTGCCCAGGCAGGTCTCGAACCCGCGGGCTCAGACAATCCACTCACCTCAGCCTCCCAAAGTGCTGGGATTACAGGCTGAGCCACCGAGCCCGGCTTCTTTCTTTCTTTATCTATTTTTTTTAGTTGGAGTCTCACTCTATCACCCAGGCTGGAGTGCAGTGGCAAGCTCACGGCCACCACAGCCTTGACCTGCTGGGCTCAGGCGATCCTTCTACTTCAGCCTTCCAAGTAGCTGGAACTACAGGCAAGCACCACCATGCCCGGCTAATTTTTTGATTTATTGTAGAGATGAGGTCTTGCCAAGTTTCCCAGGCTGGTCTCGAACCCACTCAGGCAATCTTCTCACTTCGGCCTCCCAAAGTGCTCGGATTATAGGCATGAGCCACCGCGCCTGGCTATGATCTATTTTTAATTACTCAAATGTCTTCATTTTAACAGACAAATCAAATCTTATCCTGGTGTTCTAACTCTATTAAATTTCCGGGGTGTACTCTCCTAGGGCCTCTGGGAACTCGGTGATAATGTCTGAGGGCTTAATTTTATTTACATGAGTTCCAGCTACCTGGCAGGCTGAGGCGGAAGTATCACTTGAGCCCAGCAGGACGAGGCTGCCGTGGCTGTGAGCATGCCACTGCACTCCAGCCTGGGTGACAGAGTGAGATTCCAACTCAAAAATGAAGAAATTTTATTTACATGGAGGAAATTTCAGAGAGGGGGTCTTAGCATCCCTGCAGGTGAGGCATTGTAGGGATTTCTAGGGCTTGTAGGGACACAGAAAAATGTGACAATGGTAGCTTTAGATGACTGCCAGTGTGTGTGGAGGTGGTGCACACAACCTTGTCTCTGAATCATTAGCTGTGGTCATACCTAGAACAAAAGAAATTAAAGGAAAAAAAATATTACGAGGAACTCACTCACATCGAGGGGTTCTCACTCATTGGAAAAATTTATTTTTAGGTGCAGGGGCTTTCCCTCAGGTGCAGGGCTCTATCTCATGTGATGGGCTCCCCACCAGGTGCAAGAGCTTTACCTCAGGTGTAGGGACTCTTTCTCAGGTACAAAACTTATTATTATTATTTTTTCTATATGTGCCAGCATTCATCATCAGAATTGGGGCTCTCCCTCCGGTGCAGGAGCTGTTTGTTAGGTGCAAGGAACTTGATCACGTCCGGGGGTTCTCACTCATCTGAAGAAAAAAAATTTGGGGGGGTTAAAATGGATTTTAATATATTAAGCAATAATTTATTCACATTTATAACCTTATTATCACAATGCAAAAAGGTTTATAAAGAAGAGATTTTTTGGTTGGTTTGTCTTAAGGGAACAAGTGTGCTAAGGTTCCCTGTTAATAATTTTCTGCTTTGATGACAGTAGAAATATTCAACATCCATTCACTAGCCAACCAAGGAAATTAAGTGTTGATGCCTGGCAAATCTTAACTATTTCACAAAAAGACTAGGGAGTTAAGGTAAAAGAGTGAAAGCATTTTAGGATTTTTTTCTAGTCCCAGATGACCAGACAGAAAATGCAAGCCGTCAGCTACATAATGTGATAATAACACAAGTTTTTATGTACTAGGCACTGTACATAAATACTTTGCATATATCAACTCCTCTGTGAATCAATAAATGAGCTCTATTCAGCCACTATAAACTATTAGATCATAGCTATTCTTATTTTATGGTTTTTAGACAAATAATTGCAGATAGAGCAGTATAAATGTTTATTTCCTAGATTTGGCAACTGCACGAAATACAGTTTTTCGAACTACATTAGATGCCCATGATGATCCTACAGAGGCTAATTATAAAAGCATATCAGAAGATAATAAATCCTGTGGAAGGAAATGTTTTAGGTGCAGAGGCTTTTCATCAGGAGCTGGGCTTTCTCTCAGGTGCAAGGACTTATTTCAGGTGCAGGACTTGATCTCAGTTGCCGGGTTCTCTGTCAGGTGCAGGAGCTTTCCTTCAGATGCAGGGATTCTTTCTCAAAGGTATTTCTCAGGGATTCTTTCTCAAAGGTGCAAAGGTGTTTTTTAGGTACCATACATCTTTATCTGGTGCGGGGGCACTTGCTGACCTCCAGCAGGTTCTCACTCCAGGGGTTCTCACTCATCTCCAGGATTTTCTTTTCTTCTTCTTTTTTTTTTTTTTTTGAGTTGGAGTCTCACTCTGTCGCCCAGACTGGAGTGCAGTGGCCGCTCCCGGCCACCGCAGCCTGAA
>NW_007251336.1:462287-482021 GCF_000164805.1 Carlito syrichta | reverse complement strand
GCGCGCGCTACCACACCCAGCTAATTTTTTGATTTATTGTAGAGATGAGGTCTCACCAAGTTGCCCAGGCGGATCTTGAACCCGCGGTCTCAGGCAATCCACTCACCTCAGCCTCCGAAGGCATGGGATTACAGGCTGAGCCACCGAGCCTGGCTGGAATTTTTTTCTCAGGTTCAGGGCTTGCCCTCAAGTGCAAGGTCTCTTCATCAGGTGCTGGGTTGCCCCTCTGCTCTAGGGGTTCTTCAGGTGCAGAGGCTTACTTTCGGGTGCTGGGCTGGCCCGTGGGTGCAGAGCTCTTGTTTGTGCAGGGCTGTTTCATAGGTGCAGGGACTTTTCATCTGGTACTCGGGCTCTCCCTCAGGTTATGGGACTCTGCCAGGTGCAGGGCTCCCTCAAGGGCAGGACATTTTTCCAGGTTCAGGGCTCTGTCTCAGGTGCAGGATTCTCTTCTAGGTTCAGGGCTCTTCATCAAGTGCATGACTCTCTCCATCAGGTGCAGGGCTCTCTGTCAGTTGCTGGGCTCTCCCTCAGGTGCAGGACTCTACCAGGTTCAGGGCAATCCCTCAGGTGGAGGGGCTCTTTGTCAGGTGCAGGGCACTTGCTGACCTCCAGGGGGTCTCACTCATCTCCAGGACTTTTTCTTAGGTTCAGGGCTCGCCCTCAAGTGCAAGGTCTCTTCATCACGCGCTGGGCTGTCCCTCTGCTCTAGGGGCTCTCCTTCAGGAGCAGAGACTGACTTTCGGGTGCAGGGCTGGCCCGCCGGTGCAGAGGACTTGTTTGTGCTGGGTTGTTTTGAAGGTGCACGGACTTTAAATCACTTACTCAGGCTCTCCTTAAGGCGCAGGACTCTTCCTCAGGTTCAGGGCTCTCCCTTAAGTGCAAGTCCTTTTCATCAAGTTTGAGAGTTTTTTCTTGAGTGCCGGAACTTTCTGTCATGTGCAGGGCTCTCCCACGGGGAAGGGACTCTCCCTCAGGTTTAGGGCTTTCCCTCAGGTACAGGGCACTTCCTCAGGTTCTGGAATTCTCCCAGGTGCAGGGCTCCCTCAGGTGCAGAATTCTCTCCCAGGTTCAGGGCTCTCCCTCAGGTGCAGAGTTCTCTTCATCAGTTGCAAGACTATCCCTCAGGTTCAGGGCTCTGTCTCAGATGCAGGACAACTCCGTCAGGTGCTGGGCTCTCTCCCTCAGGTGCAGGGATCTCCCTCAGATTCTGAGGCTTTCCCAGGAGCAGGGCTCCCTCAAATGCTGGGCCCTTCTTCAGGTGCAGGACTCTCTCCCAGCTTCAGGGCTCTTCATCAGGTACACTCCCTGCATTCCCCTGCCCGCCTTTGTGTGAGTCTTCGAAGAGGCGGGGGAGTGTGTGTAGCAGCTCTTCCTCCCTGCCCTCTGTCAGCAGCCACAGCCATCCAGAGACTCCAGCCATGGTCGCCATCCTACCACCTGGATCTACTTGAATGCAAGGCCTAGAGTGCCTGGCCAGGCGCACGACTGCAAAATGCTGTGGCCAGTCCCCATCCAGTTTTCTTGGGTCACCATTCCTGATGTCACAGTGCTCGATATCACAGTCCATGATGTCACAGTCCACAACATCACAGTTCTTAATGTCACTGCCTTCTGTGTCACATCCCTGATGGCCCAGGGGAGGCAGCTGGGACTTGGAAACCCTCCACAGCACTCTGGGTGGGAACAGATGATGGGGGCTGTCAGACCTGAGTACAGGGACAGTGTGACAGGTCTGGGCCACTTGTGCCCAACAGTCGTGAGGACGTGGGACCCACACCCGCCCCGCCCAAGTGTCCCAGGCTCTCTCACCTCCATTGTGTGTGTCACAAGAGGCTTCATGACCCCAACACAGTGAAGGGAAGGTCCCTTTAGGCCCACAGGGAGAACTAACCTTGGGTGACGTCTCCGCTACTTGAGGGCTGAGATCGGTGCCTCTCATGGGATTGAGGGTCTCTCCTCACAGTGCAGGGGGTGCCCCACCCCTCTTTTATGGATAAGGGTGGTCTCCTATTCTTGGGGGCAAGGGGGAACCCGCATCTCCTCTCATGCAAGGGGTCCCTCCCCTTCTCACCAGATGGGCGTCTGTCCAGCCCAGAGGCCTTTGGAACTTGCCCCACCTCCTAGCTCCAGGAACCAACCTGAAGTGATAGGGACACCAAGAGGTTACCCTCTGGTTCCACATTTTGACCCAACAATGAGAATAAAACAAGTAGACTATCCCCCAAGGAAATAGGAGTGACTAACAGATGTAAGAAATAAACTGATATTTTAACCTCATCAGTCCCCAATTCTAGAGTTTTAAAGTATTTTTTCAACACATTAAAAAATGCGCCTGCCAAGAACCGACTTATCAGATCACCATTAGACCCCTACCCCCTGCCCATTGGGCCTTAGTACTGACCAATTAGAACAGCTAGTGCCGACCAATCAGCTCACAGCTACTGCTAGCCAATCTTAGGGCTCAGTCTGAGGGATGTATAAGCACCAGGTTTCAGCTCCAAATTGGCACCCCAGTCAGGTCTCCTCTCACTGTGGGGGGCTTTTCTGTGTTCTTTAATAAATCCTGCTTTCTGACTTTCCGGATGTCCATGTCCTCATTTTTCCTGGGCACGAGACAAGAACTCCGACCTGAAGAGCTGCAGAAGATCCTGGGAGCCGAGCAGCTGTGCAGCATGGGGGCTGACTTGCCAGACAACTGAGCCCGCAGAACTGGGAGAGCTGCTGGAAGAAGGCGACTCTCAGAAGCTGAGACACTCTGGGGGCTAGGCTTGCCAGCCCACCGAATCAGCAACACTCTCGGGGCTTGGCTTGCTAGCTCACTAGGAGCCAGCACTTCTGGGGCTAGTCTTACCAACTCCTCGAGCTGGCCCTCTCTGGGCCTTGTCTGGCCGACCCATTAAAGCTGACACTCTGGAAGCCCAGGCTGACTTGAGAAATTCGTATCACTAATACTACAACAACATGAAAAATCTCAAGTGCGATATGTTAAGTGCAAGATGCCAGACTCAAGGCACTACATACTGTGACTCCCTTATATGACATTCTGGAAAAAGAAAATAGACTTAAAACAGATTAGGCTATAGATGAGGAGTGGGGTTGACTACAAAGAGGCAAAAGGAGTTTTTTGAAGGTGAAAACTGCGCTGCATCTTGACTGTGATTGTGGTTACTGGATTGCACACATGTATCAAAACTCATTACTATACAACAAAAAGGGTAAATATACAAATTATGTACCTTACTTTTTAAAAGAATTTGGGCTGGTTTTTAAATGTCTTTTTTTTTTTTTTTTCAAGAGAGATAGGGTCTCGCTGTGTTGCTGAGGCTGGAGTGCAAGGGCTATTCACAGATGCAACCAGCACACTACAGCCTCGAACTCCTGGGCTCAAGTAATCCTCCTGCCTCAGCCTCCCATGTAGGCGGGACTACAGGCATGCACCATCCCACCCAGTTTGTATGTCTTAAATAATTTTTATTATGTTTTACAAAACTACAATTTTTGGAAAGAGTGTACTTTGAAAGATTGAAAATGTAATGAAAGGGTCCATGGAAGGTCCTTTTCTCCAAATAAGTTTAAGAAGCACTGACCTAGATACATAACCCTAAGTCAGTTTACTTGTCTGGGCATCCAGTTTCTCATTTGTATAACTCAGAAATGGGTCAGGATGGTTTCTAAGATATCTTCCAGCCCTAACCCCCCAAAATCGATCATTTCTGACTTCCTATAATGCCCTTTTGAGGTCTCATCACACTTCTGAAGTTTGAAGTACAATCATATGTTGCTAGTTTTCCTCCTACTTCTTTGGTTTCCCTGCACTTTCTTTGCATTCCCCCAGATGTTTCTTCAGCATTGTGTCCTGGAGCCTACTATTTTCTAACACTACACTCTCCCCTGCAAGATGCCATCATTTTTTTTTAAACTTTAACTGCCATCAATGTGACAGATCGCTCACTCCACTTTCTAGACCCAAATATCCATTTGCTTGTTGAACAGCTCCACTGAGAAGTCTCGCTAACAACACCTTAACTTATTCCAAAGCGAAGTAACATCTTCTCCCCAGACTTCTACTATCATACCTTAAAATAGCATTGCTAAAATCCTAGATGTCCAAAGCAGAATTCCAAGCTTCACTGTGACGACTCCGATTTTTTCCCATACCTTTCAGAGTCTACTCTTCCGTCACTAACTTATTTCTGGAGACTAGTATCTTTCTTGGTGTTTATAGCCAGGTAGCTCTTTAAAACAAAACAAAACAAAACAAAAAAAGACTCTCAAACTTGATTATATCACTAATTAAAATCCTCCTTTGACTCCCTACTATAATCAGAATACAGCCAAGATTTCTGAACATGCCTTACAAGGCCCACACGATCTCCCATTTATCCCTTTACCTCCATTTACTGCATCTCCAACTAGCTATGCTTTATGCTTTATTTGGAATCATCAGTTTCCTAAACCTATCGTCTCCCCTCTCTAACTTCTATGTCTGTTCCTCTATCCTCCAAAGCTTTGCACATGTTCCTCCTGCCAGAAGTATCCCTCTTCCAGGTTCTTGTTGAGAAATTATTCCTTCTGGGATTTCTTTCTCCACCTCCCTCTTACCTTATATATAATTATATTTTGTTGTGCTTACATATATATATATATTTTTGTTGTTGTTGTTGTTGTTGGAGTTGGAGTCGCACTCTGTTGCCCAGGTTGGAGTGCAGTGGCACACTCACAGCCACTCCAGCGTCAACCTGCTGGGCTCCGGCGATCCTTCCACCTCAGCCTTCCAAGTAAGTGGAACTACAGGTGTGTGCTACCACCCCAGTTAATTTTTTATTTTTGAGCCGGGCTTGGTGGCTCAGCCTGTAATCCCAGCACTTTGGGAGGCTGAGATGAGTGGATTGCCTGAGCCTGCGGTTTCGAAACCTGCCTAGGCAACTTAGTGAGACCTTATCTCTACAATAAAATTTAAAATAAAATTAGCCGGGTGTGGTAGCTCACGCCTGTAGTTCCAGCTACTTGGAAGGCTGAGACAGAAGTATCGCCGGAGACCAGCAGGTTGAGGCTGCAGTGGCCCAGAGCGGTGATAGAGTGAGACTCCAACTCAAACAAAAAAAATAAGTAAACAAAATTTTTGATTTTTGATTGCAGAGATGGGGTCTCGCCAAGTTGTCCTGGCTGGTCTCAACCCGCAGGCTCAGGCAATCCATTCACCTCAACCTTCCGAAGTGCTGACCACAGTGTGTCTCTTTATTAGGTTCTGACCATTCTTTGTATTATAATACCTAACCT
The DNA here is from genome assembly GCF_000164805.1 of Carlito syrichta. Taxonomy (NCBI): domain Eukaryota; kingdom Metazoa; phylum Chordata; class Mammalia; order Primates; family Tarsiidae; genus Carlito; species Carlito syrichta. Next base: position 476,741 of record NW_007251336.1, on the reverse strand, counting down.
TTTTTTTTTTTGAGACAGGGTCTCATTCTGTCACCCAGGCTTGAGTGCAGTGACACAATCCCAGCAGCTCACCACACCCTCTTAAACTCCTGGACTCAATCAATCCTCCTGCTTTCAGCATCCCAAGTAACTGGGACTAATGGCGCACATCACCACACCTGGCTAATTTTTTTCGTAGCGTTGAGGTCTCACTATGCTTCCCAGGCTGGTCTTGAATTCCTGGATTTAAGTGATTCTCCTGCCTCTGCCTCCCAAAGTGCTAGGATTACAGATGTGAGACACCACACTCAGTCTCCTGTTGACCTTTAAGTTTTTTGAGGATAGACACCATGTCTTGCTCACAATTGTACTCCCAGGATGTGGACCATGCCTGGCACATAGTAGTTAATAAATACTGAATAAATAAATACTATCAATAAATACTGAATTTATTAGTAAGATTCCATTGGCAAATCAAAAAAATTATTTCCCTTAAATTTCTGCTCAAACTTTTTATCACCTTTTGAAATCATTCTTAAAATTTCAGAAGTTTTCTTTTAATTATCCAGAACACCTGCAACCACCTTTCCAAACGGTGATCTTAAACATGTTTTAATATTAACCCAAGAGAAGTAAAATGCATTGTAGAAAGAATGTGAATGAAATTCAGCTGCAAGCTGGGCTCGGTGGCTCAGCCCGTAACCCCGCGCCTTTGGGAGGCTGAGGTGAGTGGATTGCCTGAGCTCGTGGGTTCGAGACCTGCCTGGGCAGCGAGACCTCATCTCTACAATAAATCAAAAAATCAGCTGGGCGTGGTAGCGTATGCCTGTAATTCCGGCTACTTGGAAGGCTGGGCGACAGAGTGAGACTCCAACTCAAAAAAAGAAATTCAGTTGCAAAACCAAATACTACAAATACCACTGTTCCTAACTTTCATGATAAATATGCATATACTCAACAATTTGAAAAAGATTCAAGTAAGGGCTTTTCTACAACTGATGTTCTATCAGTTCATGAAGTATGTGAATGCCGACTATACACAAAGTTCTTATGAAATTCTATCCAAGTCTTTTTTTTTAAGAGACAGAGGTCTCACTATGTTGCCCAAGCTAGTCTTGAACTCTTGGCTTTGAACAATCCTCCTGCCTCAACCATCCTAGTAATTAAGATTACAGGCAAGAGCCACTGCACCTGGCTGTAACCTCTTGTACTCTCCTCAGTCTCTACTTTCTATTCCCTCACACTTGTTCTTACCTTTTAATTGCTGGTTTTTACTTATTTTACCTCTCTTTTTTTTTTCGAGTCAGAATCACTCTGTTGCCCAGGTTGAAGTACACTGCCACAGCTCAGGCTATTCTCTCGCTGAAGCCTCAACCTTTAAAGCTCAGGCTATTCTCCCACTATGGCCTCCTGAATAGCTGGAACTACAGGCATGTGCCACCACACTCATTTAATTTTTCTATTTTTTGTGGAGACAAGGTCTCACTCATTCTGCCCAGGCTGGTCTTGAACTCCTGGCCTCAAGCAATTCTCCTGCCTCAGCCTCTCAAAGTGCAGGGATTCCAGGCATGAGCCACCACACCCTGTCTTATTTTACCGATTCTGTGGCGTCTTTGTATCCCTCACCTTCACTCCATGAATTATTCTAATTATGTATGTGTATTTTGTATATGCATGGCTGGATGTCAGCCCAAAGTTGGTGTTAATGGAATACTGCCATGGTTGAAAACATTTTTAAAAATTGCTCTTTCAGAACAGACCCAGCATCTTATTCTTTCTGCATGTTTTCAGAATTAATAGGACTGCTGGAAGGGTTCAATAGTCATTGAAAGCCAAGTATGATGACTATCCATAGGGTCAAACTGAGTAGTATTGTAAAAGGTGGAATGACTACAAAAGTAACAGGACGTGTTTTCTTCTGCAGTTTTTAAATGACTCTGGTCACATCAACAGTAAAAATATGCAGCTTCTCAATGTCAGTACTTCAAAGAACATGGCTTGCTTTGGCTTCTTGCTTATTGAAGACCTTGATCATGGAAAAATGTTTATGACACAATGTTAAGTGAAGATTTCAGAATTCTATATTATATAGACTGATTTGCAATGTAAAAATAAGTATATAATCATGAATTGGAAGATATTAATTATGTAAAATAAATACATAATATCTTCTGTTGTTTTTTCCCCTTTCTTCAAAATTATTACATATTGTCTCTGGGTGCGGTGGCTCACACTTGTAATCCCACCACTTTGGGAGCCAGAGGCCAGAGGATTGCCTGAGCCCATGGGTTTGAGATCAGGTTGGGCAACATGGTGAGACTTTGTCTCCACAATAAATAAAAAAATAGCCAGACTAGCTGGGCTCGGTGGCTCAGCCTGTAATCCCGCGCCTTGGGAGGTTGAGGTGAGTGGATTGCCTGAGCCCACGGGTTCGAGATTCGCCTCGGCAACTTGGCGAGACTTCATCTCTACAATAAATCAAAAATGAGCAGGCGTCGTAGCGTGCGCCTGTAATTCCGGCTACTCGGAAAGCTGAGGTGGAAGGATCGCCGGAGCCCAGCAGGCCTAGGCTACGGTGGCCAGGAGCGGCCACTGTACTGCAGTCTGGGCGACAGAGTGAGACTCCAACTCAAAAAAAAATAGCCAGGCACGTTGGCACATGCCTGTGGTTCCAGCTACTTGGAAGGCTGAGGTGGAAGAATCACCGGAGTCCAGCAGGTCAAGGTTGCAGTGGCCACGAGCATGCCACTGCACTCTAGCCTGGGTGTGAGAGTGAGACTCAGATTCAAAAAAAAAAAAAATCGAAATTATTTCATATTGTCATGATATTATTATTTTTTAATATGTTAAAAAAAAAATCAGTCAGCACTGAGCCAAACTCAGTGATGCACTTGTAGCCTCAGCTACTTGGGAAACTGGGGCCAGATAATTGCTTGAGCCCGGAAGTTCCAGAGCACCCTGGGCAACATAGCAAGACCCTATCTCTTACATAGCTAAAACCAGTCATTACTTCATACTCACCATATCAGAGAAAGAGAGGAAGAGCCGGAAAAAGAAATCTGTCGTTTTTTTTTTTTTTGGAGTGGGAGTCTCACACTGTCACACAGCTGGAGGGCAGTGGTAAGCTCATGGCCACCACAGCCTCGACCTGCTGGGCTCAGGTGATCTTCCCACCTCAGCCTTCCAAGTAGCTGGAACTATGGCATGCACTACCACACTCAGTTATTTTTTTAGATTTATTGTAGAGATAAGGTCTTGCCTAGTTGCCCAGTCTGGTCTCGAATCCCTGGACTCAGGCAACCCTCACACTTCTGCCTTCAAAAGTGCTGGGATTACAGGTGTGAGATACCGTGCCTGGCTAAGAAATGAAACATATGGAAGGGCTTCTCACACATACTTGAAAGGGCTCCAGTTTTTTTGTTTTGTTTTCCCCATAGAACGAGGCTTTACTTCTGGGAATTTGCGGATGAGCATTATTTGTCCACACACATTAACGTATCTTGTCAGAAGAGGAGCCTGGGTTTTTGCCCTAGGCATTTCAAGACACTTCAGTCCCAGAATGTATTAAAGGAAAACATCTCTGGTGTGTTTTCTCCCCTCTTGTCTTTTACCTCCAATCCTGCCATTCTAAACTCCACTACGATTAAAAAATAGTAACAATTCCCAGACTCCTTTGCCAGCCGGCTTCCTATTGAGACGTGTCAAAAGAGGAACTAGGAAGGAAGGGAAAAGGGGACTTCGTTATTGTTTCTTTGCTGTTCCTGCCAGTGTTGTCCCAGCAGTGGCAGTTGACGCCGGCCTCCACATTCGTTAAACTCTTCTAGAAGCAGACTCATGGGGCCAGTTCAGAGGTGCCAACAGCAGCTGGGAGATATTTCCTTCTCAAAGGACTGCACGCCCAGTCTGTAGGGTCCGTTATCCCCCATGCCATGAGCTCCTACGTTCTGGTGCCCACAATTCTTCCCTTTTGTTTATGAGGTTTTTAAAATTAGATTAGAAAAAACAGTTTACTTAAAAACTAATGAGAGAAAGAGATTCATCTCCCCAAGGTAGGGGAGGGGGCCAAAGCCAGGAAACATGGCCTGGCCATAGCTCAAAGAGCACATGGTCACACCATAGCTTAGCAAGACCCTAGAGTTTTGAAGGTGGTAGCACTTCCTACAGTTCTCACCTTTGGATGATCTCAGTGTTCCCTTCTGCTCCAACATCTCTGTGACCAGATCCCTTTACTGAGTACCCTCTATTGGCACACTTATTGTGGTTTTTGTTTTCTAAACCAGACCCTGATCAATATGCCCAATAGAACATACAATTACCTACTATATGTAATTGAGCAGGGAGCAGAGCTCCCCTCCTGATCCTGGGCTCAGGAAAGTCCACAGTCAGTCTAACCTGAAGCAAAAAAGACATTCAAACGTTTTATGGGTCTTAAGAGATGGAAAGGAAAGATAGAAATGATGAATGGACTCCATGTATGACCCCCCAACTGAGAGAGAGTCGTCTGAACTGCAGCCTCAGGGACACAGCCCAAGTGTGGGAGGCTGGCACCACAGAAGTCAAGTGGAAGAGAAAGACAAGACCTGGACACCCCCCTCACCCATCCGTCTCCTGTCCTCCTCACCTCTCCCCCTACCCTCCCCCATGAATTCAAGGTTCATGATGTGTCAAGTCCTGTCAAAACAAGGCAAAATATTCTGGAAAAAGACAATAAGACTCAAAGATTTAAGTCATTATTGTTTATTATGATCTCTGCAAAGGAAGAAGAAATGGGTAAACATACAGCACTGGCTCAGTTCCCCAGTCTTTTTATTTTTCTTGCATGTCTTTCCAATGAACCTCCAGTCTTTTTAATTTTTTTTTTTAATCTGAGTCTCACTTGTCACCTAGGCTGGAATGTAGTGTCACAATCACAGCTCACTGCAGCCTCAACCTCCTGGGCTCAGGTGATCCTCCTGCCTCAGCCTCCCAAGTAGCTGGAACAAGTATGTGCCAACACACCTGGCTAATTTTTTAACTTTTTTTTTTGTAGAGACCAGGTCTTACTATGTTGCCCTGGCTGGCCTCGAACTCCTGGGCTCAAGGGAGCTGCCTACCTCACCTTCCAAAGTGCTGAGATTACAGGCGTGAGCCACCATGCCCAGTGTCCAATCTTTTTAATCCCTTTAACTTTTTAGCATCCGTTTTCCAAGCCATTGTCCACACAACTTATGTGGAGCTAGTATAAGAAATTAAGGGCCGGGCACAGAGGCTCATGTATTTTGGGAGCCCAGGTGAGTGGATTGCCTGAGCCTACTGGTTTGAGACCAGCCTGGGTAACTTGGTGAGCCTTCACCTCTATAATAAATTTAAAAATTAGCTGGGCACGGTGGCGCATGCCTGTAGTTCCTGCTACTTGGAAGGCTGAGGCGGCAATGAGTGTGCCACTGCCCTTCAGCCTGGGCGACAGAGTGAGACTCCAACTAAAAAAAAAAGAAAAATTAGCCGGGTGTGGTAGTGCACGCCTGTAGTTGCAGCTACTTGGAAGGCTGAGGCAGAAGGATCGCCAGAACCCAGCAGGTCAAGGCTGCGGTGGCCGAGAGCGGCCACTGCACTCCAGCCTGGGCGACAGAGTGAGACTCCAACTCAAAAAAATCAAAAACAAAAAAACAAAAAAAAGAAAAAGAAAAAGAACTTGAGCAAGTCACAAGGTGTTTCTGAGAACTGGTTTTCTCTGGACTTGTGTCTTGTGACCTAGGAGCTGTTTGGCAGGGAAGAGGTGAGTGAAGTCTTTATAGTAAACAGAAAACAATTGAAATGTATTATCTGGCCGGGCTCACCCTGTAATCTCGTGCTCTGGGAGGCCGAGGTGAGTGGATTGCCTGAGCCCGCAGGTTCGAGACCCGCCTGGGCAATTTGGCGAGACCTCATCTCCACAATAAATTGAAAAATTAGCCAGACGTGGTAGCGCGCCTGTAGTTCCAGCTAAAAATTAGGTGTGGTGACCCATGCCTGTAGTTCCAGCTACTTGAAAGGCTGAGGTGGAAAGATCACGTGAGCCAAGTAGGTTAAGGCTGTGGTGACCATGAGCGTGCCACTGTATGCCAGCCTAGGAGACAGTGAGACTCCAACTTAAAAAAACGGGAACAGTTCCTCCTGGATATTCACCCCCACTTTTTGTCAGTTCCACTTTTGGAAGATTCTCACTTCTGAGAGTCATTCAGTGACTTTGTGCTCTCTTAAGTCCCCAGATAATACATTTCTTTTTTTTTTTTTTGAGTTGGAGTCTCACTCTGTCGCCCAGACTGGAATGCAGTGGCCTCTCCTGGCCACCACGGCTTTAACCAGCTGGGGTCCAGCGATCCTTCAGCCTCAGCCTTCCAAGTAGCTGGAATTACAGGCATGGGTCACCACACCTAATTTTTTTTATTTATTGTAGAGATGAGGTCCAAGTTTCCCAGGCTGTCCTCAAACCCCTGATCTCAGCAAATCCTCTGCCCTCAGCCTCCCAGATTGCTGGGATTATAGGCATGAGCCACTGCACCTGGCTGAACTGTCACTTATTAAGACATATTTTTGTCAGGGCCTGTGCTAAGAACTTTATACAAATTATTGACCTTTTCATAGTTACTCTGATAGTTACATTATGATTTCCATTTACAAATTAAGAAAGTGAGCCAATTTTAGGCCAGGTTCAGTGCTCATGCTTGTAATCCCAGCAAACTTTGGGAGGCCTAGGTGGAAGGATTGCTTGATGCCAGGAGTTTGAAACCAGCCTGGGCGATATAGTGAGACTCTGCCTCTATGATTACTATTATTCATTTACTTATTTATTTATTGAGTTGGAGTCTCACTCTGTTGCCCAGGTTGGAGTGCAGTGGCACGCTCATGGCCACCGCAGCCTTGACCTGAGGGGGGCTCAGGCGATCCTTCTGCCTCAGCCTTCAGGTACGTGGAACTATACGAGTGCACCACCATGACAGCTAATTTTTTGATTTACTGTAGAAATGAGGTCTTGCCAAGTTACTCAGGCTGGTCTTGAGGTGCTGGGATTATGGGCATGAGGCACCGTGCCTGGCCTGCTCTTTATTTTTTTTATTTTTTGATTTGGAGTCTCACTCTGTCATCCAGGCTGGAGTGCAGTGGCATGGGCACAGTCACCACAGCCTTGACTTGCTGGGCTCTGGCAATCCTTCCATCTCAGCCTTCCAAGTAGTTGGAACTACAGGCGCACACCACCACGCCTCGCTAATTTTTTGATTTATTGTAGAGACTAGGTCTCGTTAACCTATCCAGGCTGGTTTTGAACCCTGGGCTTAGGTAATCCTCTAGCCTCCGACTCCCAAAGTGCTGGGATTACAGGCTTGAGACACTGTGTGTCCACTCAGTTGCTGTTCTTTAGTAGCAGCCTTGCTTACCTTACACTTACAGCAGGCTCATGCTAGCGGGAAAAAATTGGCTGCAAAGATCAATTCATCTACCTTAAGTCTCTCCTCCCTAGGATCTTGAGCCCTTTAAGGTTCATTGTTTCAGTCGCTCCCACATGCTTTTAAGTAGACGACTAATTTTAAAATAGTACTTTAAAGCTAAATAAACCATAAATTCACAATGCTATTTTCTTCACAATGCTGAAAAGCTTTCTTGAACTATTAATTATTAAAACATAAAAGACAAAAAAAGGCCATTTAAAGTAGTGTAGGCTGAAATGTATAAGCTTCCTTGATCATGTATTGGAAGAACATTTAAAGTTGAATATACTTGATTCAAAAACTCAAGAAGTAGCCGGGTTGAGTGGCTCAGCCTGTAATCCCAGCGCTTTGGGAGGCTGAGGTAAGTGGATTGCCTGAGCCCTGGGTTCGACACCCACCCAGGCAACTTGGCAAGACCTCATCTCTGCAATAAATCAAAAATTAGCCGGGCGTGGTAGCGCGCGCCTGTAGTTCCAGCTACTTGGAAGGCTGAGAAGGAAGGACTGCTGGAGCCCAGCAGGTTGAGGCTGCAGTGGCTGGGAGCGGCCACTGCACTCCAGTCTGGGTGACAGAGTGAGACTCCAATTCAAAAAAAAAGAAAAAAAAAAAAAAAAACTCAAGAAGTATAAAAGAACATGTTGGCTGGGTGCGGTGGCTCACACCTATAATCCCAGCACTTTCGGAACCCAAGGTGAGCTCACAAGTTAAGAGACCAGCATGGGCAACTTGGCGAGACCTCCTCTCTACAATAAATCAAAAAATCAGCCGGGCGTGGTAGCGCGCGCCTGTAATTCCGGCTACTCGGAAGGCTGAGGTGGAAGGATCGCCGGAGCCCAGCAGGTCGAGGCTGCGGTGGCCGGGAGCGGCCACTGCACTCCAGTCTGGGCGACAGAGTGAGACTCCAACTCAAAAAAAATAAAAATAAAAATAAAGTCATTTCAAAGCTTGTTATTACAAACAATGCCCTCACAAAATTTTGGTACATACCATTCTGCAAACATGCAAAGACAGCTTTAAGAAATTCCTAGAGGTAGAACTGCCAAATTTATCTCCACAGGGATTTTCAATTTTCTGTTCAACCAACCAATGTGTAAGAATGCCTATTTCCCAACACTCTTGCCAAGATTGAAAGAACAAAACATACACACACATACAAACAAGAAAACAACAAAAAAACCTTTATCTTTACAAATCTGAAGGGTGGAAAAACATGTAAGTGATATGCATCTTTTCACAGATTTAAGACCCAAAACCATTTGTATTTCTCTTCTTGAGAATGATGTTTCTTCAGAACATAAACTCTTCTAATTTTCCTATGGAGTTGTTGGTCTTTTTCATGAATTAACAGACATTTTACATAAAGGAAATTTGCTCTTTGTGATGAACTGCTACACTATTTCTTACCCAGTTTGCCATGTCTTCCAATTTCCCTTGATGGCAATTTTTATTATGCAGAACTTGTTATTTTTATGCAGTCAATTTTTATTTATTTGTAAACTGTGTTAAAATATACATAATAGTTCATTTTAATTTCTAATAATTATTTTATTTTTTAAACTACTTTATAATTTCAGATAAACTAGCAATTGTTAGCTGGGCTCGGTGGCTCAGTCTGTAATCCCGCACCTTTGGAGGCTGAGGTGAGTGGATTGCCTGAGCCCGCGGGTTCGAGACCCGCCTGGGCAACTTGGCGAGACCTCATCTCTACAATAAAATCAAAAATCAGCCGGGTGTGGTAACGCGCGCCTATAGTTCCAGCTACTTGGAAGGCTGAGGCAGCAGGATCACCGGAGCCCAGCAGGTCGAGGCTGCGGTGGCCGGGAGCAGTCACTGCACTCCAGTCTGGGTGACAGAGTGAGATTCCAACTCAAAACAAAAACAAAAACTAGCAATTGTTTTAATTTTCAGATTCTCAACCTTTGCACAGCTTCAGTACTCCTTGGGAAAAGAGTCACTCTCATCCTTTCCACAAAAGTGAGAGAAAAAAGTAGCAATATATTCAATCACATTCTAACGACTGACACAAAATATTATTCCTTCCTAACAAAAAGGCAAATGTGAAACAATAGAAAGACTAATTGAAAAGTTAAAATTTATCTTAAAATCATTTTAGTGAGGAAGATTTCTTCACAGACAAATTAGTTGAATACATAAACTCTTAATATATCACACTATAGGCTACTTTTTTCCCTACTTTTTTGTTATGGACTATTCCAGGAAGATTTAATTAGGTGTCTTTTTTTCTTTTTTGAGCTGAAGTCTCACTCTGTCACTCAGGCTGGAGTGCAGTGGCATGCTCATGGCTCTGACAGCCTCGACCTGCTGGGCTTAGGCAATCCTTCCGCCTCAGCCTTCCTAGTAGCCAGAACTATAGACACATGCCACCATGCCTGGCTAATTTTTTGATTTATTGTAGAGGTGAGTCTCACCAAGTTGCCCATGCTGGTCTCAAAAACAGGGGCTCATGTAATCCCCTCACCTCAGCTGGGATTACAGGGTTGAGCCACTGTGCCTGGCCTAATTCGGTAACTTTTAACTTGAGGAGCTCCAATAATGTCTATCCTAAAACAAAGTGAAATTGCTCTTAGAAAAATACTAGTTGGAGGGCAACCCCCCCAGATCCTCTCCCACTGTGGAAGCTTTTCTGTCTTCTCAATAAAACTTGCTTTCAAAAACAAAAAAATACTAGTTTGATAAGACAGACTTTAATCTGTTTTAGACAAATTTGGTTAGCTTATTTTTTATTTTTACTTAACGAACAACGTGATAGTAGTTTTCAACTTTCATTTTACTATAATCATTACTAAAGGATTGCCCCTTTTTTTGTTAAAGGACACACACACTACAGGCGTGGTAGTGCACGCCTGTAGTTCCAGTTACTTGGAAGGCTGAGGCAGGATCGCCTGGCCCAGCAGGTTTGGGCCACAGAGTGAGACACTGACTCAAAAATAAAAATAAAAGGACACACTAAATTTGAAAATAACACCAGAATTCTAGCCATAATTACCCAATCAGTATTGACATAGATGCCATCAAGATGCAGAAATTAACAAAATTTCAATGATAAAATCTGGAGAAAAAACCCTCAATAACATTAAAAATGTTGACAAATTTGAGCTAGAATTATATCCAGGACATTTTATCGTATTTTTACAATAAAATATGACTAGATATTAGCAGAAATGACATTAAAACTGTTGTTCGTTCACATTAATGAAACAAAAGATCAACAGTCTCTAAGTTAAATTTCAGAAAATGAAATCACTGTCTTCTGCCAGTTACAGTGGCTCACACATATAATCCCAGCACTTTGGGAGGCTGAGGTGAGAGGATTGTCTCAACTCATGGGTTCGAGACCAGTCTGATCATGATGGTGAGACCTCATCTCTACAATAAATCAATAAAAATTAGCTGGGCGTGGTGGCGTGTGCCTGTAGTTCTAGCTACATGGAAGGCTGAGGAGGATTGCCTGAGTCCAGTAGGTCTAGGCTGCGGTGGCCATGAACAGTGTGCCACTGCACTCTAGCCAGGGCGACAGAGTAAGACTCCAAATCAAAAATAAATATAAAAAAAGAACACAGTGTGCCTACAGAGCTGAATCAATATAAATTTATAAAGAGTCTATGATGGAAAAGAGAGCTTCATAATCCAGTTTACTAGATTACAAAACATTCCCTTTACCCATACATTATTTTGTGTATCTCTGAAGCATTTGAAAAATACTTTTCTGCAAATTATTAGGCTGTAGGGAACCAGCGCTTTTAGATACATTACAGTTATTTTTAGTAGAGTTTGGCATCTCCCTCCCATTAACAGAACCCTTCAACTGGACCTTAAAGGGCTGCCAGTCCTCATTTCCAGAGCCTCACTGTGGTTCTGAACCTTCTCTCTCAGTTCACCTTTTGAAGCTCCCATCTCTGGAACTCTTCCCCTGTTCCAAAAAAGTAGCTGGGCTTGGTGGCACGCACCTGTGGGTCCAGCTACTTGGAAGCTAAGGCAGAAGGACAGCCTGAGCCCAGCAGACTGAGACTGTGGTGGCCTAGAGCATGCCACTGCACTCCAGTCTAGGTAACTGTGAAACTCCGATTCAAAAACAAAAAAATTTAATGAAAAAGAAAAAGGGGCCAGGCCCAGTGGCTCATGCCAATAATCTCAGCACTTTGGGAGGCTGACGTGAGAGGACTGTCTGAGCCCACGGGTTTGAGACCAGTCTTGGTAACTTGGCGAGACCTCATCTCTACAATTCAAAAAATTAGCTGGGCATGGCACATATCTGTAGTTCCAGCTACTTGGAAGGTTGAAGCAGAAGGATCGCCTGAGCCTAGCAGGTCGAGGCTGCGGTGGCTGTGAGCGTGCCACTGCACTGTAGCCTGGGCCACACGTGAGACTCTGACTGAAAAAAAAAAAAATGTTTGAAGATGACTTTGTTTCTACCAGAATGTTGAGCTTCCAAATATGTAAAACCTTTGTGAATTCACAGCATAAGCTCTTAAGATTAGTCTAATTTACCCAGCAATGAATACATACCAAATACCCTTTAATTATAAACACTACAATTTAAAACCTGTGGGCCAGGAGCAGTCTCTCACACCTATAATCCCAGTACTTTGGGAGGCTGAAACAGGAGGGCTGCTTGAGCTCAGGAGTTCAAGACTAGCCTGGGCAACATTAACGAGACAAAAACATCTCTACAAAATCTCTACAAAAAAATTAGCCAGGCATGGTGGCACATGTCTATGTCCCAGTTACTTGGGAGGCTGAGGTTGGAGGATCACCTGATCTCAGGAGACAGAGGCTTCAGTGAGCCATGATCATGCCACTGCACTCCAGTCTGAGCAATAGTGTAAGACCCTAACTCAAAATAAAATAAAATTAAATTAAATTAAAAACATGCGGAGGGCAACCCCTTCAGGTCCCCTCCCGCTGTGGGAGCTTTTCTGTCCTTTCAATAAATCCTGCTTTCTAAAAAAGAGAATTGTGGAGAGAACCCCCAAAATTTCTTTTTAACATATGTGAAAAAGGCAAAAAGGGATCAAGCATGTTTCTAATTGTTAATCACTATCTTGTAAAAAGAATCACAAAAATTATCAACAGAAATTCATAACACATCAAGAATAGTCTAAGGTATTTTCCCTTCCGTAAGCTTTCAAATACCATAGTCTGTTGAGAGACTACATCTTGATCCAGCAATAAAGAGGTCAGTGGCCAGTAAAAAAGCTGTTTGAACTAGCAGCTAGAAACAGAACTAAAGCAATGGTTCATCTCATCACAATCTGAATTTCTGAGACAGTAACTAGCATTAGTTACTGAAAACAAATAAGTGGACTCTTAAACCATCTCTAGGAAATCTAAAAAAGAATTAATGATATTCACTTCTCTATGATTTGCTGCAAAGATGTTTCTACATAAATATAATGCGGCAACACTAACATACACAATTATATACAATATACAATAATTTTCTAATTATATTTTTTTCCATAACAGTGATTTAGTTAGACACTGGAAAATCCATCACGGCACATCTTTAATATAATAATCCAATCACGAAGCTTAAAAATATGGTGGAAGTTATCATTCAATGCCTCACCCCAACTGCATTTTACCATCTTTGGCGTGATGTCTCATGCCCACAAGCTGGATAACAATTCGTCAAACATCTACTCATCACTGCAGAGCACAAAATAAAACAAGCTTTAACAATACAACGGTAACTTGCATACAACCTGCAGTAGTAATAAACGTAAAATTCTCCTTAACCACATCTTACACGTCAAACTCCAAGAACAACTAACAAATTAGCAGATAAAGCAGAGATCTGTGAAGAGAAGGAACTAACGTTCTGACCTCCTTCCGAAATGACAAACTAGAACGGCAAAATTACACTCCGGCACATGGAGTACTCTTCTCTCAAATCACTCCACAGAGAACTTCATCATTTGCTCCGCCCTCTAATAACTCATGCAAAAAAAGTTCAGCACCATCAGAGAGAAACAAGACACAGACAATTCATAGAATGGCTTAGGGCCTTTCCTCCGGGCGGTACGAGGATCTGCGGGTGCTCTCTGCAGGGTCCAAAGAGAAAGAAGAACCCAGGCCCAGGGTTTGGGGGATCCTGACACCCAGAAACAGATTTTCTCAGAAGTTTCTGCCGCCATCCCTGTTTTCTCAGCAGAAGGCCCCGGCGCCATCGTTTCAGTCTTTAGGATTTTATCATGGGGAGGTGGGAAACGCCCCCCTTCCGGTTTCCGCCAGACCCTCCCCACTAATGGATCCCCCCATTCCTCTCTCTAAGCTTCGGTCCCCGAGGTACTCCCCAGCAGCCCCCGCTTCCAGCGCCTCTCCCCGGGGATGGATCAAGGCGATGCCGCGGAGGCCCGGTGGCCAGCCATCTTGCAGCCGCCGCCGCAGAACCACAACGCTGCTACACACGGACCGCCCTCCTCCACCTCGCCGCGCGGTTTGCGCATGCCCATTGACCGCCCCCAGGCTCCGCCCCCCGCCCCCGCCCGGAGCCGTCCGCGCAGGCGCGCCTCCTAGCCGGTCCGGCTCGCCCTCCGCTTTCGGGGTTGGCCGCCCTCTCGCCGCATCCTTTTTCCCGCTGCCGGCGCCTTCCTCTCCGGGCTCCTGGGCCGGCCTCAGAGACGGCGTCGAGTTGTCGTTTCCGAAGCTTCTTCGCATTTCCAGCTTCACAGGCTTTGATGACAAACCCAACTGCTGGCGACAGTACTGCTCCCCCACCGCTACAGTGATGGCTTAGTTAACCTAGTGCGGAGACCCACCCAGCAGAAGAGAAATACCAAAATCCTTCGTGCCAAAGGACGCCAGGGGTCGGAATCTGACACATCGTAGGGTTTCAATAAGTTATTAAGCCTGTCTCCCCTCGGGGTCTTACTTAGTTTTCTCACCCATAAAAAGAGAAGGTGTCATTTATGGCAAAAGAAAATGTGAGCCGGACTCGGTGGCTCAGCCTGTAATTCCGCGCCTTGGGAGGCTGAGGTGAGTGGATTGCCTGAGCCCGCGGGTTCGA